>NW_024742238.1:6250158-6257658 GCF_018991925.1 Homarus americanus | reverse complement strand
TATTTTCTGTACCTGTATTGTTGTCTTGTGAATGACCTAACCTAACCTAACCTTTTCTCTGTACACCTACACCTACACCCGGAACAAGAGTGTGTGTGTGTGGCCCTACAACACCTTTAGTAGCTAGGTAGGAGGACAGGTGAGGTGGCCTGCGGTGTTGGGGTCTTCTCTAACACACACACACACACACACACACACACACACACACACACACACACACCTTTAAGCTTCAGTACCTTGATGTTGTATTAATTTTTTTTTTAACATTTTCGCTTTTGTCTTCAAAGTTCAGTTGCCTTTGTTGTTATTTATTGATCGAAGTTGATGTCAGTACAGGTTAATTGTCTTTTTCACCTGTGATTTACCCAGTAGAAACATGCATTGTTTTGTATTGTATTCTATTGTATTAATGTATATGATGTATTGATGACATTTATATTACAATCACAGTATGTTACCTTTATATAATGATGATAATTAAAGAAAATGAATATGTAAATAATAAACACGTAAGGTTTAGTATATAAACTCAGGAGCTATTTAAGATAAAGACACAAATTATATAAATTACAATGCAAATCACTTAACCGTCCTTCGCTCAACACCCCCTCATTAAACTCCAGCTTTAGGTAATGACTCACTCACTCCACCAATAATTACATACATGGAGCAGGTGAATAAATTAGCTCCAACAATCACTCCTTTTGAAGACTGTAAAATGGATATCAGGACTCAGGACAATTTCTCTGTCAGTTTATAAGTCACAGGTTGACCACAAAAGTTATTAGCTATTGTGTTGTTCTCGTCTCTTATTTAAATGTGGCAATAACTTAGATGGATGAGATAACTGAGGAATTGATGGGAGAATAAATAGACGATAAGGAATGTAAGATAGGAAATACATATTAATAAATCAGACGTATCTTGAAATTTAATGGAAATTGATGTTGCAATTTGACCCATAGTTTTTTGCAACATTTTTCCCTCAGATTTGACTTGGTTGTTATGTCATTTCATCAACAACTACTAAAGTCTTTAAGCGTGTAAGAAACAATGACAAGTGAGAGGAGTAATTTTCCTTTTTTCTCGAACGTAAACCCAGCTTATGGTAACCACTTAGATAATTATCACTGTTAATTATCGAACAGGGTCATTAGTATGCTACAAGCAACAGCCCGTCTTGAGTGTGAAGTACAAGTGTGTGTGTGTGTGTGTGTGTGTGAAGGTAATAATCAGTTTTTATGTGGTTACCGCCGAGTGGTTAAGGCAGGCTATTGTTTACTCCCTTTGAATACGAGTGGTTAAAGCCATTGTTAGTACCTCTATAATTTTTGGCTATATTTAATTTACTCACTGTAGCTGTATCATTATTTGCTATATTTATTCCGTCTATTATAGCTAAACGCTGTTGACTAATATTAAAAGATAATGATTTCTTGCTATATTTATTTGGTCCAGTGAAGCTATATTATTTCTGGCTATATTCACGGGTATTTTGTCCACTATAACCAGATGTCTTTAGTAGCAGGAATATACTGTATACATATAAGAGACAATTAAGACGACCAGCTGCTCTCTTATGTCCCAATCAAACACAGTAAGATTATAATAAACATTTTAGTGATTCTAGGTACCCCTCCCCCCCGTTAATGTAGTCGGGTTAGGCTAGGTCAGGTTAGGTCTGTCTTGTGCCGTGCTGTAGGGTGATGTGGTGGAGCTCCTTGACATGGGTTTATTTAGACCCCTTGAGGACGCTGGTTTCTCCCTCTCTCCCTTATGTCTTTCCCTCCTTTCTTCCCTCCATCTCTCTCTCTCTCTTTTTCTCCTTTTCTGCTTTCTTCCTTCTCTCTTTACCCCCCCCTCTCCTTCCTTCCCTATCTCCCTCCCTGTACGCTGCCCTTGTTACTCCCGGGAATTAGGTCATCATAATCGAAGGGTCACGTTATCGTTACTGTTTACTGAGGTGGCAGATTCAGTTCAGAGGGCTGGTGTGACGTGACCACACCCCAACCCAACCCAGGCGATGTCTTCCTTCACCATTAAAAACAGGTGGATGGAGGGGAGGCAGTTTTAACTTTGGGGCGGGGAGGCAGGGTTTGTGTATTGTTGTAACCGTTAACTTAGAAAATGATTGATTCAGAGTGAGAAAAATATTGATAAAAACATCGAACACGTCAGTCTTTTTCGCGTTTATTTCGGTTCAGGGCTAAAATAGATCAATTTTTTTTGCGCTATTTGAATCATATATTATAAGACCTTTGCTGAAATAGATCACTCTCTCCCCCCCCACAAGGTCAAACAAAATCACTTTCGTTGGGGGGGGTAAATGTCAAGATTGTTTACCATGGAGAGTAAACATGGTTACCGGGTTAAGCTTTACACACACGTCACACACACACACACACACACACACACACACACAAACCCTGGGTCAACACCATGGATGTACAGTGTGTTAAAGGTCACTTGTTGGCCAGGGTACGCTCCTCCGATGGTCCGGTGCTGAGGACAAATCTTCGTAACTTGGGTGAGGTAATGCTGTTACGTCTGTGTGGCCAGGGGGGGGCAGGGGTGTGGTTGTGGGGAATGTGGCTGGGGTGGTTGTGGGTGTGGTTGCTGGGGTGTGGCTGTGGGGGTGTGGTTGTACAGGGAATTCTTGGTTGTGAGAGTGCTGGTTGTGGGGTGTGGCTGTGGGGGTGTGGGGGTGTGTGGTTGTGGGGGTTGGCTGTAGGGGGTGTAGGGGTAGTTTGGGGAAATTATGGGTTGTAAGGTAGCAGTTGTGGAGTGTATGTGGCACAACAAAGAGAATTATAGTTGTAGGGGTGTGGTTGTTTGTGTGTGAAGATAACCTCTGTGTGTAGGGGGTACCTGTGTGTATATGTGGGGAGGTATTACAGTACATGTGTGTGTGTGTGTTGGCCACTTGCGTCACTAAACTTCACTATACAGACGATCTCATACCCTTCGTCGCTCACTCATAACACGACCTACAGCCACATGGCATCCTGAACACCTACACAAATGCGCATGCACACTTCGGCCTTGAGATGAACGTACGCGCCTCCACCGTCCGTTTGGGTTAACGGGACCATCCCCAGTTCCTCACTAACGTTAATCATTCCCGGTACCCTGGCTCCCACCTGGCTCCCACCTGGCTACCACTCAAGTAGTAAATTAGTGGTCAAGGTAAGTGTCTGAGGTGAGTTATATCCCATTTACCTGAACCCAGATTTAAACCATTGATCACTAAACACACCTGGAAAATTAATAGGTAAATACTGTGGTCTCGAAAGGTCTCTAGCTTAAATTCCAAGACCGAGACCAAGACCTAATTGCCTGAGACCGATACGGAGACCGGTCTTAATTCCTACTTCCCAGGGATTAACGGGGATTTTCATCGAGTCAGTACCCCAGGGAGTCAGTTATTTTTATTGTGTTACTTTCCGGGGAGGTTTCAGTGGGATTTTAATGAGTTAGTGTCCGGGGGTTACGGTAGTGGCGGGGTGAGTTAGTATGGGTGGTGAGGGCCACGACACCTGCCTCACGCACCTGGAGTTTACCTGACAGTGTGACAGGTAAGAGGATGGGCGGGGGCGGGGTACTCTCTCTCTCTCTCTCTCATATATTGTTTGTGTGTGTAATTGGTTCTATTTATATGTGTTTGTTCGAGTAAGCGTTTGTGTGTTAATATGTATGTGTGTGCGCGTGTGTATACCTGTGTTTGTGTGCCTGTAAGTATTAAGTTATCTACACACACACACACACACACACACACACTGATGTAACTCTTGGAGGTTTTATTGTGTAAAGTCAATCTGTTGGTATTAATGCCTTTATAAATTAAGCTTAAGATTCTCCAAAAGTCACGACAACAGTAACCACAGCTGACTGGACCTCACCTACACATTTATTTTCCAGTATTAGTTGTGGTTCAGTGACTTCTATATAAGAGAGATGAGATTTACGACGACCAGAACCATCCTAGAGAAAAAAAAGAAAAACCCCCACGTTGGATCATCTGAAGATTAGACACCCCAGTTTATTTTACCTGATAATTAAACAACCTAATGCCAACTGGGAGCTTAGATTAGGTTTAGTTTAGGTTAGTTTAGGTTAGATTAGGTTAGTATTAGTGTGTTTAATTATCGAGTGAATAATTAACTGGGTGTCTAATCTTCAGGTGAACCAAAAGCAAAAGTAAATGATACTTGATTCTTTCTTTAACATCACAAATGTTCCTCTTGACTCTTGAAACGCCACACACACACACGTTTATGAAGACAGTTAATACCGAATATTGATCATGCAGCCTCTTGAGTATCCATACCTTCATTTACCAAACCCCGAAAAGCATATAAGGAATTTTGTGATTTTTTTTTTTTTTTTTTCCTCCGGTCTTGGGATTTATGGCGTGAGAGTCGGGTTTCCTTTGGGCGTGATTCTTCCTTTTGCCTTTTTGCTGGTTGGTGAAACTCTCCGGTTCTTGGTTTGGTGAAATAAGGTTGCTGAAATTTTGTTACAATGGGTGAAGATCATCAGCCCCTGGTGTGTGTGTGTCTGTGTGTGTAGAGGACAAAGAGCCGCGTGTCTCTCAATCTTTCTTTCTTGTTCTTTCTAGTCTCTTTTTTTTTGTCTTCTCTTGTCTAACAATCTCTTCTCTGTGTCACAATCTCTCTCTCTCTCTCTCTCTCTCTGTCTCTCTCTCTCTCTCTCTCCTCTGTTTGGTCCGGGGGCGTCACTCAGGCTCGCCTTCCTGATGCGGGTGTCTGATAGTAGTGGTTATCTCTGTGTTGTTTCTATTATGGCTACGGCACGTCATTATCTCTCTCCGTCTCATTCTATACATCTGCCTGGAACACTCAATTTCTCTCTGGAACACCCAATCTCTCTCTGGAATACTCTACTCTCTGCCTGGAACACCCCACCTCTGGAACACCCCCACCTCTGGAACACCCCTGCCTGGAACACCCCTGCCTGGAACACCCCACCTCTGCCTGGAACAATCGAGGGAAGGATTATTTAACGTCGACTTTCACTCGCTCGCTCTTGTCAGCTTGGTCGGTCCAGCATTCCTGAGGCTGCCTGTCTGGGGCGCGTCTTCTACCTCCCTTTTCTTACCTACATTATAGATAGATAGATAGATAGATAGATAGATAGATAGATGACTCGCAGACGCAGAAAAAACAATATACACGATAGAGATTGATAGATGACTTTCAAACAGAGAATAAAATAATTGTAGACGATTGACAGATAGATTGAGAGCTATTATACTTGAATTACACACACGGAATGGTTACTTGACACAGATGTTAACCTGAATGGAAATTGAAGTGTTGAAAGCCACGATGGAAAGAATATTTTTTGGGGGGTCGATTGATGATTAAGATAGACGTAGACGGCCTCCTGACCCCAAGAGTTGAAGGAAAATTGATGGGTTGGATATTGAAGTGTTATAGGAAATTCGTGGATAGATTAGTTGATATGGAGATTGAAATGAGTTAGAGAAGGTTGAGAAAAAGTCACCTCACCCCGCCCCCTCCCCACCGGAAATTATGTTAGCCACCTGCCCTACACACCTGTTGTCTTATCATCTCTACCTGTTCCTACCCACACACCTGTCGCTTCACCACCTCCACCTGTTCCTACCCACACACCTGTCGCTTCACCACCTCCACCTCATTGTCCTCCTATTTACCTGTTGCCTCTGCCTCCACCCCAGACACAACCACACCTGTCCCACCTCTGTCTTACCTGTCTTTCCTCTACAGGCAGCTGTGCCACCGCTGGCTCACCCACTCTGTTCCACCCCGTCCTGCTGGTAATTATTGGTGGGAGTGGGAGAGACGTGAGGGGACATTACATGACACCAGGAATTTGAGCTGACTGTGTGCCACATGATTGACGTCAGGAAGGATTGCTGTGGCTGTATTTTTCTTAAGTGTTTATGAGGCCATCAGCTTAGGTCCTGGGTTGTGATACTGAAGGGGGTGATAATCTCCTTATGAAGTGTTGCTTGAGAATTTATTTTCTTTAGATGTGGTCTCTCTCTCTCTCTCTCTCTCTCTCTCTCATCCTAGTATAATTTTATTTTCCCTACAACACACACACAATCTTTCGGGTAGTCAGAGAGAGAGAGAGAGAGAGAGAGAGAGAGACCACCAAGCACTACTCCTGCAATTCATTATCGCCGTCGTGGTCTCCCGGAAACCCTCAACACCGCACTTTCTCTCCTACAGGAAGTGATTGTCCGAGTATCACGCTACTTACGATATCTCACGCTACTTCATGCTACTTAACGATATCTGACGCTGCGTATGGTGTGTCGTAACTGTACACGCAATGCTTACGATACCTCATGCTACGCAGTTTACGATACCTCACTGTACATGTTACTTGAATTACTTACGATATCTAACGCTACGTTAAACGCTACTTACAATATTTCATCTGCGTACACACGGGTTTTTCTATTTATCTGTGAATGTCTGTGTGAGTGTCAGTTTGTCCCAGGTGGTGGCTGGTGATAGTGGTGATGGTGGTGGTGGTGGATAGTGGTGGTAGTAATGGTGTGACAGAAAGACCAAGAATGTCACACCTTATCCTATAGATTGATGGTCACACCGAGACAAAACACAACATGAGCAACACAAAAAAAAATATGTTAGTACTTGTTGAAATAAATTAGATAAATGACAACATCTCCGACTCTATCCAGGGTCTGGTGTGTGTGTGTGTGTGTGTGATGGAGGGAGGGAGGGAGGGCGCAGGAGGGGATAGTGAAAGGTGTATGAGCGCGCTCGGGTACTGAGGAGGAACTGAACCGCAAAAACTGAGGTTCACGCGTGCGGTGATGTCTGGTGGTGAGGTGAGGTGAGGGTATTGGTGGTCAGGGTGTGAAGAGGGTGGTGGTAGTGAGGTGAGGGTTATAGTGGTGGTTGTGATGCGGGAGGTAATGATGGAGGAGGGGGTGGTGTTGGAGGTGGTGGTAGTAGTAGTAGTAGTAGTAGTACGACCCGGGCTGTGTAAACTCGACAAAGGCCAGTGGGTTTACCTGTACATGTCAGGGTATAGAGACAAGCACCTGACTTCACCCACCCACTCACCCACATATAAATACTATTCATAATGGACAAAATGGTAGTGTGGTAGTAAAGGAAAGACGACTAAGAGATGGAGCTTCAGTTCTTACGTTTCATCACAAGACTTTTCAAAGGAATAAACACCCTCTCTCTCTCTCTCTCTCTCTGGGTCAAGCACCTCCCTAGAACCTTCCTCAGTCCTTCCCCAGAGCCCAAGTCCTCCTCTCCATGACCCCCAGACTCTCACCTAACACTCAGTCATGGTATCTGTCCCATGAGCTAAGTTAACCCCCCCCCACTCCCTTCCCAGACTGAGGTTACTCGCCCCTCCCTTCCAACACAGCCACACTCAGTCTCCTTCTTGTAGTATATTCCCACGGGTCGGTCGCCTCCTTCGCCTCCTTCTTCTTCGCCTCCT
>NW_024742238.1:6197658-6245158 GCF_018991925.1 Homarus americanus | reverse complement strand
ATTATTATTATTATTATTATTGTTTATTATTATTATTATTATTATTATTATTATTATTATTATTATTATTATTATTATTATTATTATTATTATTATTATTATTATTATTATTATTATTATTATTATTATTATTATTATTATTATTATTATTATTATTATTATTATTATTATTATTAATGTTATTCTCATTATTATTAAGTGTCATCATCCTCATCATCACCACTGAATGGTCATAGACTTATAATAGTCATTAGCCATATAACTCACTATTAACCGAAGCACACAAGCTATTATTAGACACCCTGAAAGAAGCGGAAACATAGAGACAATATAATTAGGTTTTGGGGCTACGTTCTCTGTAAGGTCACACGGGGAAGCCAAAATGGCGTCTTTTGTGTTGTGTGACTTTGTTCTGCAGCGGTGTCCGAGCACAAGAGAGAGAGAGAGAGAGAGAGGGGGAGCTCGGCCGGGGAGGTATCAGTCCAGGTCCTTGAGGCGTGTCAACACCCTCTGGTCTTTGTTCCCGGGGTTCTCACGGTACGCACGCTAGGTCCTGCCTTATTTCAATGCGTTGATGGCCAGCCTTGTGTGTTTCCATCAGGGCAGCAGGATGCTCAAGGTCGCCTGCCATCCCTCCCACAACCCCCCCCCTCTCTCTCTCTCTCTCTCTCTCTCTCTCTCTCTCACACACACACACACACACTGATACCTATTTAACATTCTCCGCCTCTCTTCACCAGTATCCTGCAGTATCACCCCCTCTTCTTTTTCTTCTTCCTCCTCTTCTTCTCTTTCTCCTCTTCCTATTTCTCTCATTTTCTTCCTCTTTTCTCCTCTTTCTCTTCCTCTCTTTTACTCCTACTCCTCTTTCCTCCTTCTATTCCTTTTTCCCCATCCTCCTCTTCTTCCTCTCCTCTTCCTCCTCTTTCCCTTTTCTATATTCTCTTCTTTCTCTTCCTCATATTCTTCCCTCTTCTTTTCTTGTCTTTCTCCGCCTCCTCCTCTCCCCTTTCCTCATTTCCTCCTCCTCAGGGTGTAGGAGAGAGAGAAAGTTAACTGTGTGCCTGACTGACCACGCCGCCCTTTGTCTCCTCCTGACCTCTGAAGGATTACTCCCCTCTCTCCCGCCATCCCTCCCTCCACCTAACCTAACTAAGCCAGGTCATGTTAGGTTAGGTTAGATTAGGGTGTTTAATCATGAGGTGAAATAAGCTGGAGTGTATGTGTGTGTAATTTTCCTAGCTATTACATATATTATCTCGTACACACACACACACACACACACACACACACACACACACACACATAGTAAGATGAACAAGCGACTTGTTAGGCTGAGATAAATACCTTAATGAACGCCACAAGACGGTAGTAACAATGAGTCGTTAACCAGGTGTGTGAGACGACGAGGGAACTCACCTGATGTAATTACCGTGTGAGGGTACGCGGGGGAATTTTACCTCTTCCTCCTACTCCAACTCTTTACCTCCTCCTCCAAGTCTTACCTCCTCCTCTTCCTCCAAGTCTTACCTCCTCCTCCTCCAAGTCTTACCTCCTCCTCCTCCAAGTCTTACCTCCTTCTCCTCCACGTCTGCACCTCTAGGATCCTCACCACCAATTATACTATAGTCTCGGTGTAATTTGGTCGCCATTATGTCGTTTCTCAAGTCAGGCCACCACACAGACACATCCTTAAGCCTTTATAGGTGAGTTAAGGTCCAGCTGGGTGAAGGTCCTCAAGGATGGCTCAGCTGATGCAACCTTTTGTTTACAAGATCCTGCAGCGAGATAGTGTGTGTGTGTGGCGTAACTCGCTCAGCTGACCAATAACAATAATATTAATATTGATATTATTATAATAACTTGAAGACAAGCGGTGTAGCCAGGTTGATTAGTGGCTCAAATACAACCTCCTTGGTAGCTGTGGGGTCAGTAGTGATGATGGTATATACACGCACATACATACATAAACACATACATACACACAGCCACACATGCACATACATACATACATACTCAGACACACGCATACATACTCACACACACGCATGCATAATCAGGTGAATACACAATCCTTTCACTTCACTTGAGTAAATTGTTTTAGCTTCAAAGTCAAGAAACAACATTTGAGTTTAATCCTATGTTTGTGTTACTACTACTACTACTACTACTACTACTACTACTACTACTACTACTACTACTACTTTTTTTTTTTACGTGGCCTCCAGCCTCCCCCAATAGCCACACCTTCGCCACCATTTATTTACCTTAATATTAAATATCCTAATACATAAGCAACTATCCTATCTGTGTTAAATTAGTTGAGCCGCAGATCGATGCGGCATTCGGTGACTGTAGCCTCATAGTCGATATCTGCAGCAGTTGACGGAGTAGGGGCAGAAGCTCTCGTTCCCCTGAGGCAGAGCAAAGCCGACCGAAGGAGAGAGAAGGACAGTCGACATCTCATCCAGGCTGTGACATAACTTCTGGGCTGCTGCTTCTGTTCGGAGATCCGCTCCGCGAGTCTGGCGTAGAAACATCTTGCGCTTGGGCCCATCCCACCAGAGGTTGTGAACACTAGCGGAGTGAAGCTGCCTTGATCGACGTTTTGAATTCTCTCCCCATATGCCCTTCTCTTGTCGTTCTCGTTCCTCCTATGTGCAGCATCGAGGCGACTGGGATTACTGACAAACGGCCGCGGATCAAAAATCCTGATATCGAAGAGGCTCGCTGTCATCCGAAATCCTCGAGCACCAGCGTCACGAGCCCATTAGATATGTTTTGCGATCCTGTATTGGAGATCTCGCCGTCAGTGGAAGGAGGTCGGTTCCACCACCGCAACGTCCTTGGGTTTCCTTAACATATTGCTGCGAGATCCTTACCTCGTCATGCCTCATGCATGCTGAAGCCCCCTTCTTGCAAACCGCCAGTCGCCATCATAGGAATAACCACACGCGTTGGGAGAACTGAAACCATCTACACTGGCCAACCATGCCTTAGAGCAATGGCATCTACATCAAGTTTCTTGTTTGTTAAGGCTGAAACCATTTGCCCTTATCGGTAACGTAGTTAACCAGTTCGAGGCGCCCACCTCCTGCGCTATAGCTACTTTTTTTGTCAAATTTTCTGGAACCTGCAGCAATAGTTGCTGCAACATATCATTTTGGCAGTGCTGCCGATCTGTTGTAATGGATCTACGGATCTTATTAACTTCGCTGGTGTCCACTTCCCCTGTTGCATTCTGGGCTATTATGTGGTCAGTGAGGGCTGCCGTGAGCTTAAGTGAATTTTGATGTTCAGAGTCAGCAATCTCCTCTGGATTAGTTAGTCCCATCCCTCCCAGTCTTGGTGGAAGTGCAAGAAGTGTTCTTTCTACTAGGGTTAAGTCGTGGTGTTTTACTAGTTTGGGAATGAACTTGACACTGATTGCTTCTTCCAAAGGGTGGAGGAGGGGTCGGATCTCAGGGATGGTACGCATCAGGTAGTTCCAACGATGCTTGACTCCATGTGTGAATGCTGCAAAGGCCGCATGTGGCTCTGTGTTAGCAATCTCCGATAGAGCATGGTTACTTCATATAATTACCTTTTACATTACTGTGGGTCTTGAAGTCCATCTAGTACCGAATTACTGCGCCTAGATGTCTTTGGCGTCCTTGATTCTATTTCTGACCTCGCGCCATAAAAAACCTCCACCCAGCTGATCACGCAGCCAGTCGGCTTCCACGATGAGGAAGAGATTTGCTGGCATTTGGGTAAAGCCACCTGTTGTGGACCTCACGATGTTACCAGGTCCCACCACTTTTTGATGTCCTCCACTTTTCCTGCTCCTGTGAGGTCATCAGCATATGCCACTTGTTTGACCCCAGTTGTTTCATACTTTATTTCTTGTTGAAGCACTGATAGGCCTATTGCATACATTGCCATTGCAACGGGGTCTCCCTGTGTTGTTCCCTCGGTCGACTGTAGGATGGTATCACCTCGTAGAGCCTTGTTGTTTACTACGTAGAGGTCTGAAGGATTCCTATACGAATTTTCAACATACATCGCTAAGCTAGGACACTTGATCTTGATGTTGTGCAGTGCCGCCTTGCGGTTAAGTATGTTGAATGCGTTTGAAGCATCCACCAGGAGGACGGCCTCACAATCACGCTGCTCAAATATCAATCTCATGGCGTGAATGGCCGCCTCCCCACCAGCCTGGTGGCCAGCACACACTTGTAGGTTCCCTGCTGCTGCCCTGACATCATCCTTTACCACCTCCATTATACACTTTCCGATGATCCGCCTCAGCACTTCCCCCACCCCTATAGGTCTACATCCTGGTTTCTTTTCCAGAGGAATAAGGCGGCAGGCCGTCAGAGCCTGGAGGTGATGGCAGCAAGAGAATGCAAGCTTTCTTGCAAGGGTGGCAATGGCAGTGCAGAGATCGCTTGCTACAGGGCCAAACTTGTTTGTGCTGAGGATGACTCTCCAACCGTTTGCATCCAGACCTGAAGGGCCGGCTCCGCCTCGAGTCTTCAGTGCCTTTTTCCACACCATCTCTCCTGTTATTTTCTCGAACAGGACAGCGTTTGGTGGGATATAAGCACCCTGGAGCCTGATGCCTTCATCTTCGCTTGCAGGGGGATGTTTCTCTTTCAATAGTTTTAATGTCGCTCTGTTTATTGGCATCACTCCACCGGAGGATTCGTGTGTGAGAGATCTTACCGCGAGAGACACTTTTCCCACACGCATTTTGTTTCCAAATTGTCTTGCCACGTCATCGATGTTTTGCTTTCCGTCACCCGTAGATTTTAGTCTCTCCTGCAGTGTTCTTGCTTCACATAGGAGATCATCTAGGGCCCCAGTCTGCCACATTGTCAACCTTCTCTTCATTGCTGCCACATTTTCTTTGTGCTTAGCCTTTGTGTGTGTCCTCTGACAAAATAGATGTGGTATTATTGCCAGTATTTGAAGAGCTAGGGGGGCGAGGAAGCGGTCCTGAGTGTAATCAGTCATGAAGTGAGTCATCTCCCGAATCATTTCTTTGGTGGCCGAACACTTGGGTGGTTCAAATAAGTTAGCGGGCGACCACTTGACAATTTCTGAGTAGGTTTCTTTGACCCATACGCCTGCATTTTCCATCGACATGCCATTCCACTGAGGCGGCTGTCTCTCATTCTCCTCGTGGACACCTGCTACTGAGGGAGCAGCATTTATTAGTACTACATTATCGGGTTGAGTAGACTCACTGCTATCATTTCGGATATCATCGGGTAGTTGGGTCTCGGCGATATCCACTGTGGCCGCCTGTGTCGGCTCCCTGCGACGTGGGTTCCGACACTGGTCTAGCTTCCTGCAATTCACACATGGTCGGTTATTTCTCGCACAAACACAATTTGTGCAGTTTTGGTTCGGGCTAGCACAGACGCAGCAAGGAATGTTACCAGGCATAGTGACCAGCACCTTGGGCGACGGTAACGTCCGCCTCCGGACATCTGATTTAGTCCCAGGCACAAGATTATACTGGTTCTTGTGAGGGAAGGGCGGAGAGGTGACAGGCTGGACTGGTGTGTCCAGGTAGTAGGGGCATACGTGCGCGCGTGGGTGTGTAGGTTACCCCCCCTAATAGCGACCATCCATACATCAGAATGATACACTATGGACAAGAGTTTGTCACACCAGGCACTAGTTTATATTTCCTTGGCACAAATAACCACTATTTATATGGTCTCACTGGTGTAATATCAGTTATGTATACTCACTAGGTTCGTCGAGACCCTACATTAAGAGTCCGTTACTATGGTTACTACTACTTCTACTACTACTTCTACTACTACTTCTACTACTACTTCTACTACTACTACTACTTTTTTTTTAAACGTGGCCTCCCATCCTCCCCCTATAGCCACACCTTCCCCACCATTTTATTACCTTAAAATTAAATATCCTAATACATAAGTAGCTATCCTAGCTGTGTTGAGTTAGTTGAGCCGCAGATCTATGCGGCATTCAGTGACTGTTGCCTCAGTGTCAATATCTGCAACTGTTGTCGGCTTTGGGGCCGATACTCTCCACGAGTCTGGCTTAGAAGCATCTTGCACTTGGTCCCATCCCACCAGAGGTTGTGAACACTGGAGAAGTGAAGCTGCCTTCATCAACGTTCTGAATTCTCTCCCCGTATGCCCTTATCTACTACTACTACGGCCTCCAACCTCCCCTTATAGCCATACCTTCGCCGCCATTTTATTACCTTAAAATTAATTATCCTAATACATAAGTAGCTATCCTAGCTGTGTTGAGTTAGTTGAGCCGCAGGTCTATACACACACACACACACACACACACACACACACACACACACACACACACACACACACACACTGTTACATATAATATTTACACTTCCCAGGCCTCTCCTTCCTGTCACTTCCCGGATACTCTTCAAGTTACTCACTCTCACCGTCAACTGAGTATATATATTTAATTTCCATTCTGGTGCACATGTATACAGAGCTTATATACTGTATGTGTGTGTGTGTGTGTGTGTGTGTGTGTGAGAGAGAGAGAGAGAGAGAGAGAGAGAGAGTGAGACCATCTGTGCAACCGTATCACCTGGATATTAAACGCCTTAGTCTATACTGAAGACTAACCTAGCCTAACCGAACCTAACCTAACCTAACTCCCCCCCTAGGTAGCGTTAGGGTGTTCAATCTTCAGGTGAAATAAGCTGTGGGGTGTCTAATTTTCAGGTGACCCGTGAGAGCTATAAGAAGTACAGTAGTATATTATTGGTACCCGCTTCCACCTGTGCAATTCTTTTAGTTTCTCTGTTTTGTTTATAAGTTCTTTCTTTTATTCTTTTATTTCATTCTGTATCTGCTTTTGTTTACTCTTTTTTATTTCTAAACTTTCCCTCCTTATCTCCTTCCTTCCTTCCTTCCTCCACATTTCCCTCTCTCCCTCCCCCAACGTTACTTCCGTCCTTCACTCCCTTTCTTCCCCCCCTCTCTCTCCCTCTCTTCCCCCTCTCTCTCCCTCTCCTCCCCCTCTCTCTCCCTCTCTTCCCCCTCTCTATCCCTCTCTTCCCCTCCTCTCCCTCTCTCCCCCTGTGTTTATCTTTCAGCTTTCCTTACACCACTAATAACTCCTGTAATTATTCCCTCGGGTTAGTTATTCCTCTCTCCAGCGGCGGTCGATGTGGCGTTATAATTACCGTCACCTCTTAAGACCCTCTGGCACCCCCTCTCCTAGCACCCCTAACCCTCCCCTTGTTCCTGGTCCCTCCTCTCATGACCCCCACCCTTCCCTCCTTGTGCCCCCCCCATCTGCCCCCCCTCCATGCATCCCCTCTCCTTGCGCCCATCTCCCTCTCACCCCCTCCCCTACCCTTCCATTCCTACCCCTACCGCGAGTCCCTTCTCACTGTGAGTCCTACTGTAACTACTGGCCAGCTATGTTCTGTTTGTTGTCCCATAAGTCTCTCTCTCTCTCATATGGACTTCGTTTGCTGTCTTTCTCTTTACGATCTCTGCTTGCCATTTCTCGTTCTGCTTTCACTTCCGTTGATTTTAATTGTGTGTGTGTGTGTGTGTGTGTGTGTGTGTGTGTGTGTGTGTGTCCTCCTCTCTTTGATATGTATGTGTCTGTCTCGTTCTCTTTCTCTCTTCGTTTCTTTAATTTCTTTCTATCTTTTTTTTTCTTTATTTATATGATCGTCTTTCCTTTACCTTTACTTTCCTTATGAGTTCCTCTCTCTCCCCCCACGCCACGCCCACCTCCCCCACCACGCCTCCCATGTCCCTCAAATGCTAGGGCGTGGTGAAGGGAGTATTTATGTGTATTTAGTATTTCATAATACATTCATCCTGTGTTTAAGCTTACCCGGAGGAGCATAGCAAGAGGAGGAGGAGGAAGTGTATGTAGGAGGAGGAGGAAGGGGAGGAGAAGAAGGTGTAGGAGGAGGAGGAGAAGAAGTTGTAGGAGGAGGAGGAAGTGTAGCTTTGGGTGATTCTTTATCCTTCGCTCTTGACAACCTCCTTCTCTTTATCTTATCTTATCTTCCTTCCTTCCTTCCTTCCTTCCTTCCTTCCTTCCCAGTGTGAGTGGTTCTTAGAATACGACTTCAACTATTTGACTTTCTTTACGTTGTGTCTTAGTAACGTCTTCCGTGTTAATAAAAGAGAATGTTTTAGTGTTCAGGAAATCGTATTATTACTCAGTCATATATACAAGCCTTTGAGATAGCTTCTTGCGTGTTAATTAATCAGGTAACGATAGGTGAGTCGTTTCCGGGCTTTGTAATGAACACTTCCCCAGGTGAGGGGGGCGAGGGCCTTCCGAATCAGGACCCCGAGTCTCAGAGGTGCCGTGAAGTCATTTTCCATACAGACGGGGACATGAGGACGTGTGGCTGCTACCATGCTGACTTACGCTGCGGTATAAACATGGCATCAACATTTCACTGAGATTCTATTCCTTATTATATGTTCCTTTGTCCCTGACCATTGAAGAAATTGATTGACTTATGTTTCTAAAGATAATTAAGTAGTTTATTGATCAGCAAATGCATCCTCTACGGAAGTTCAAGTTCTTAAGGATGTACTGTATGTATGAATGTTTGTAATAATATGTATGTAATTCCGCCTTGATCATTGTGTCGTGTGTCCCTGCCAGTGCGACACGACACCCCGCTGGCACATGAGTAGTAAGACGCACGTACGGTACACTAGACGTCGTCACCTCACGCTATTGTCGACTCCCCTCCCCTCACCCCCTCTTCCCCTCCCTTCCCCTCCCCTCTCCGTGTGACCTTACCTGATCTTCTCATTTTAGAACTAATTACATTCACTGCAGGGAGACAGCGGGTTTGCCATTTGGTAGGAACCTCGAGGTTAAAGGTGAAGACGAGGTGACCTCCGGATGCTTAAAGAATGACTGTTGTGCGGTAGATGACAGCCAGGCGACCACGAGGGGATGGTGTTGGTGTTTTCATCAGCCGTAATGGTTATGTGAGGCTGGTGGTAGAGGGAAACAGTCGTTGGTAAACAAGGATGACCAAGAACTGTTTATTGGTTGCGTTACGCTGCACGTAAAGAAACCTAATCGGCCTCACTAGTGAAAAACATCCATGCGTAAAGTCAGGAAAGGATAGTGTTGAGTGGCTTAATACAACCCAGACCGCAAGAAGAGATTATGAGACAGAACTTAACCCTGAGGAACACCATTAATATAGAAGAACCACCTTAGTAATTCACTGTTGACACCCCCTTGAAAAATCACTTTAAACAGTTGGGTGAGTAGAGTGTCAACCATCAATGATCTTACTGTCGAATTGCCCCAGTAGCTAGCTGGAGTAGTGAACCTTATCACCACAGCAGTTGGGTGCCCAGGATGGGTGATTCATCCCGACTGGGGCCATTCCCACGGGGGTCACCTCAGTGCCTGGTCGTGAGGTCAGGTTAGGTCACCCCCCGCTGAAAAAACTAGTTCCCCTGAACATCATCCTGGGAGAAACTGGTTTGGAGGACTCACTGTGTCTAATTTTGAAATTCCCTTTTATTGTCTTCTATTACCTGCTATACACCTTGTAATTATTACTTCATATGGCACAAAGGCACTCCAGGGAAATTGAAGTTAAGATAAAAACACGAAGACCTTGTTGAGGGAGTTGTAGCGCCTCCCTTAACTCTTTATCTCACCACAAACAAAAGAAGAAAATTATTTCAACATATAAACATTTTCCTCTGATCATCACTGAGGCTTACGTGTATTATAGATGATATAAATTTAATGTTTTAGTTTATATCGTGCGTCATAAACCTCAGGCAGAAGCTCCACCAAACACTGTTATTCCCACCTTTCCTGATCTGACTGATTATAATTATCGTGTGTGAGGGGAAGGTTTTTTTTGTCAAGTGTAGCATAACGGAGCCATTCACCTGTTGTTAGTCCTCGTTGTTTAATTAATTGTATCCCAGGTGTATTTATTTATTTATTTATTTATTTATTTGTGTATTCATCTATTATTTATGGTGTGGCTGAGAAAACAATTTATTATACATTTTTCATTTTTCACTGTTTATTGTCACGCACGGTAAACACTTGTTGTTGTTGTTGGTCAGGTCAGGTCGAATTAAGGTCAACACTGTAGCCATGCAGTAGCCAACCGAGGTGAGAGGTGTTAGTGATAGTTTGCTGCTGCTGATACCCTGACTAACACACACACACACACACACACACACACACACACACACACACACACACACACACACACACACACACACACCTTAGCTTGGCAACAACCATCACCACTTTCTGGGATAGAGATAAGTGGCCGTCTGTACAAAGTCTGTATAGGAGTTACTTAATAGAAGAGAAAAGTATTATTAATTTGTATGGGAATAAAAAGTATTATTAATTTATGAGATTAATTCTGTGTTTGGTGAATAGAACTTTAGAAAAGCCTCATTCACTCTGTCTGTCTGTCTTTGGTCCTGTGAGAAAGTTTTGCAAACTGGTTCACTGTTAAGCTTAGTCAGTGTTGCTAACTGGTTTATGGTGGAATATATTATCTGTCGGGTAAAAAAAATAAATAAATTCCCTGTGGATGTTTGTTTTAGTGTATCTTTTAAATCTCTGGTCCGGATTTTCCCGAACTGTTTGTCGTTCTTAAGAGGAAATTTCCCTAAATGTACGTCGCCCTTAAGAGGAAATTTCCCTTAACTATACTTCGCCCTTAAGAGGAAATTTCCCTAACTTTACGTCGCCCATAAGAGAAAATTTCCCTATCCTTTGTTTTAACTGGAAAAATCTCCCTAAATATATAACCTGTGACATAAAAAATCCTAATCAGAAAAGGAATTGCATCCCATTTTCTTTAACCATTTATTTTTATCAGCATCAGATAACACAAATTACAGGTGGAGGCTGTGAGTGCATTCTTTACGTCTCCCTTACCACCGTCAAGCTCCCCTCCCCATCCCTCACCCCCACCCTTCACCCCCTCCCATCACCCCCTTCCTTCACCCCCACTCCCTCCCCATCCTCACCCCCCACCCTTCACCCCCACCCTTCACCCTCCCATCACCCCCTTCCTTCATCCCCTTCCTTCACCCCCCACTCCCTTCCCTCCCTCCTCCTCACCACCCCACCTCCCCCCACAGGTAACACTCAGACAGGTAGATATATGAAGCACCTCAGATCCTCAATAATGAAGTGGTAATTACGGTGTGGTGTAATTGTTATAAAAGACAACGACAACAACAACGTGAAGATGAAATTGTGTGGTGCTGGTTGTCCTTGGCTGTATCTCCACCGTGGGAAGAGAAAAGGAAGAAGGGAGGGAGGTGGAAGAGGGAGGGGGAGAAGGAGATAGAAAGAAGGGAGAGAGAGGGGGAACGAGACACACACACACTCACTCACTATGAAGGTTTATTGTTGTCTTCCTCTTTCTTTGTTCTTTATTGCATCTCAGTGTGTAACTCTCTGCTTATTTTCATCTGGTAAATCTTTTTTCTTCACATATTCCCAATTCACCTGAAATGCGATGCTCAATGTCCACCATCAAGATTTTCTCTCTGTGTCATCTGTAGGGGACACCTCCTACTGTACCGAGGCCCTGGATGCTCATGTCTTGCTATGTACCGAGCTTCTTAGTGGGTTATTCCTGAGAGCATTTACTGTTTGGGTTTGTGTTGTTGGTGAGTCTTGGCATACGGTAGGTGGTTCAGCCTTGTGTAGTAGTCAACCTCCCTGGACCAAAATCCGCCAAGAAGGTCGTCGTAATGTGAAATATGGCTTAAATGTGACTAAACATGGGAGGAGGTCTGAGGCTGCCTAGTGCCATGGCCTCTAGTGTGGGCAGCCAACCAGAGTAATTAATTAACCACCTACAAAGTTTAACTGTGTTTCATCTAAGCACTTGTGTATATTATTATATTGTCTCACTCCGTCAGCTTTTTGGTTACATTTCCTTCGTCACCCAATAATATTCCTTTATCCTTTCCTCTTCTGGTTCTTCAACAACCACACAAATACCTAATAGGTCTCCTGCTTCAGCCTCTTCCGGCGGCCACACAGTGAAGCTCTTCCCCACTTGAGGGTGTCACCTGCTGGAGAGGATGACACCTTAAGTAAAGGTCAGGGTCTAGCCAGCCACGCCGTGCATGTGAGCACCGCATGTGACCCGTACATGACCCATGGGTGTGAGCTGCTTACGTGACCCACGTACATGACCCATGCATGTGAGCTACGCTTGTGAGCCGCGCATGTGAACCATGCATAAGACCCATGCATGACCCACGCTTAAGACCCAGACCCATGTCTGTGACCCACGCATGTGAACTGTGCATGAGAGCCACTAGTTGACGTCATGGCTGTGTGTCACCTTTGCTATTGTTTGCACCCTGCACAGTTCCCCACTTTAAAAATCTTGCAACACAAAATGTATTGCGTCAGATGCTTACAACACCGTAAATATTTCCCTGTAAATGCCTTTGACCTCAAATGTCCACGTCACATTCTTCCACCGACCAGTGTCCTACAAACACACATTGTTTGGAGGTTTTGTATCCCAACTAACTTAATGATAACGTGGATGTTGGATACGGAGATATTTATTATTATTATTATTGTTGTTGTTGTTGACACTTTTGTAGAACAGTGATGCCTGCTATCTTTATTTTTACTGTTTTGTCTTGATAACACTTTGATAAACACACTTTCCCCCTTCGTTGGTTGTCATTCACTGTTTCTTATTGCTGGAGTAACTGTGTCATGGTCAGGTACTGTACTGGTCTTCCACAACAGGGCCCCCAATATTCACCTGGCTCGCCCCCTCCCCCTCCCAGTCCTCCCTTCCCTCACACGAACCAACATCTTCCGACGTCATATTTCCACTTATTCACGTCCACTGCAGCTTCCTGGGTGTCCTCCTCCTCCTGTCACTTTCAATTTGTCCTTTTTCCCATTCTTATTCCTTCTTCTTGGTCTCTTTCCTCTTCTCTCTTCTACCATCCACCTTTTATTATACTCTTCCAATCTTCCATTTCCCCCATTCTCTCTAAAGTTTTCCCCCTGTACCAGCTGAGAAGACCCTTACTCTATACTTCATTGCCCAGTTTATCTTTCTCTTCTATCTTTCGTCTTTATTCCTACGTTTATTATTCTCTGTTTCCTCTCTATCCATATTTATTACTCTTTGTTATCTTCTCACATGTCGCTTCTATAAGTTGTTCCGTCCCCTTCGTCTCGGTCTCCTTCATCCCGTCTTCTTCGTCACCGTCTCCTTCGTCCCGTTTCCTTCGTCGTCTCCTTCGTCACCGTCTCCTTCGTCACTGTCTCCTTCGTCACTGTCTCCTTCGTCCCGTTTCCTTCGTCATCGTCTTCTCCTTCGTCCCGTCTTCAGGGTTCATGTTTCACACTTATTCTTCATCTCAGTACTTATCGTCTTCTCCTCTGCTTCTACATCTTTATCTTACCTTTGACGCGGGTCTCTCTCTCTGTGTGTGTGTGTGTGTGTAAAACTTTATGGTTGCTAGTGATAATTAGTGATCACGTGACCATTCCCAGGCTGTCGAGAATGCTGTTAAGATTTCAAAACGCCGCCATCCTTGGACACCATTCCTGACCTCCCCGCCCACCCACCCTCCTCGTGGTTACAGAGACATGCCAACCTGTCTTTCGTTATCCCGCGTGGCTGTATTGTGTGTGTGTGTGTGTGTACAGTACAAGTTTTACGTACAGGTTCAGAACATTACGTGTATATTTATTGCTCAATTAAGATGTCGTGTTTATTTTTCCTTTGACCTCTACGCCAGCCAGTTAGTGCACGTGTCATTGTGTCTGCATTCATGTGCATGTGTCGTGTGTACCGAGTGATGGAAGTGTGCCTGTGTGGTATATGATATTTTACGCACATGGTCGAAAACTTGCTTGTGTGTGTGTGTGAGGGAGAGAGAGATAGGTTAAAGAAACTTAACTTGCATTCCCTAGAAAGACGAAGAGTGCGGGGAGATATGATAGAAGTACTTAAGTGGGTGAAAGGAATCAATAAAGGGGATATAGATAAAGTTCTTATAATATCCGAGCAGGATAGGACTCGGAGCAACGGATTCAAGTTGGATAAGTTTAGGTTTAGGAGGGAGATAGGAAGAAACTGGTTCACAAATAGGGTGGTGGACGGGTGGAACAAGCTTAGCAACTTTGTAGTAAGTGCGGGAACTCTGGAAAGTTTCAAAAAGAGGCTAGATAGATTCATGGATGATAGAGAGTGGTAGTAACTCTCGACAGGAGCTGCCATGCACAGGCCAACCAGCCTATTGCAGACTCCTTATTTTCTTATGTTCTTATGATGTGTTTCCTTCCTCACAGTTTAGTTTAGACTGTCACCTGTCGACTGTCTATTTATGTTTGTCATCTCAGTCTTTGTTATTTTTCTAGACTGTCAAGATTCGTTTGCAGCTTAATGACTGTCACCTGTTAATTATCTGTATGTTTTTTTATTCTATTCCTTAACTTCTACCTGCTTCTTTGTATCTTCTTATACATAAACGACATAGATATCGGCGTAGACAGCAGCATAAGTAAATTTGCTGATGACACTAACATAGGGAGTTTAATTACATCTGAAGAGGACACCGCAAAACTACAGCAAGATCTAAAAAAAAATGTATGGTCTGAAAAATGGCAGATGAAATTTAATGTGGACAAATGTAAAGTACTTAGTCTAGGAGATGTAAACAGGGAAACAAGATACCAGATGAACGACGATGTTATAGAGAAATCAGACTGTGAGAAAGATGTAGGAGAAATGATAAGTAGGAATTCTTAAACCTAGTCATCAATGTGTATTTGCTCGAAACAAGGCTAACAAAGTATTTGGGCTCAAACAAAGGAGTGTTCACTTCTGGTCATCGTATTACAGAATGGATATAAATTCCTAGAAAGAATTCAGAGGAGAATGACAAGACTAATCCCGGGTATTAGGAACCTTGAGTACAGAGACAGGTTAAAGCATCCTAATTTACACTCCCTCGAGAGACGTAGAGTGAGGGGCGAAATGATCGAGGTGTATAAATGGAAGTCAGGGCTGAACAAAGGGGACATTACAAAGGTACTCAAACTATCCAACCAGGAGCAAACTCGTAGCAATGGTTTTAAATTAGACAAATTTCGATTTAGGCGCGAGATAGGTAAACATTGGTTTGGAAATAGAGTAGTGGACGAGTGGAACAAGTTACCAAACATCAACATTAACTCGAACACGCTGGATAGTTTCAAACACAGGTTGGATGGATATATGAGCGATAGGGGTTGGGTGTAAATGGGACTGCTCAGTACGGACCAATAGGCCCGCTGCAGTTAGCTTCATTCTTATGTTCCATCTCTTTCCTTCCACGTCCTCCCCTCTACCTCCTCCATTCTACCTCCTTCCTTCCTTCATTCCTTCAACATCCATTCTTCTTTCTCTTCCATTCCACCTTTTCCTTCTACCTCTTTTCGTCCCCCTACCTTCCATTTCCCAGACCATCACTCCCCCACCCCCCTCTCTCTCCAGGACCCCAGACAATGGTATACACTATCTGATTCTCACCCCCAATTTCGTTATAGTCATCCAGGAGGACCTTACATGGACACGCCCGCATGCGACAGAAAACACGATAAAATCACCACCCAAAATATCCAACACACACACACACGATACAGGGCAGGGGGTTTCTTCATCATTATCTCCGATTTGTGTTGTAGATGAAGCTGATTTTTCTGAGATATTAAGGATTTTTTTTTGTCTCGTATAATTTAATATTGCTGGTGCGGTAAAATGGCCGCCGTCGCTGGTGTTGGGAAATAATAATAATGTGTTTCGTGGTTAATATAGTTACTGTGGTAGAGATAGAAATAAATCGGAGATAATGGATGTATTTTGTGTAGAGATATATAAATAAGAAATTGTTGGTAATATAGTACTGAGGGTTTTGAGGTAATACGATAATTGGCAGTTAGTGTATTCTATATATACTGTATATATTTTTTTTGGTGTCCATCTTGTCTATCTGTATGCGTGTATGTATGTTCTCTCTCTCTCTCTCTCTCTCTCTCTCTCTCTCTCTCTCTCTCTCTCTCTCTCTCTCTCTCTCTCTCTCTCTCTCTCTCAACACACAAACACAAAGAAATAAGTGTGTGTGTGTGTGTGTGTGTGTGTGTGTGTCATTGGGCTAAGTGACGTGTGTGCAAACAGTGGCCGAGTCTTCCTGCCACTACTGTTAACAGGCGTCTTTAACATGATGAATATTAGGTCATGAGAAAAGAGACTTGATTTATTGTGGGCGTTTGTGCCAAGGTTAGGTTAGGTAAGGTGGGTATGGTGGTGGTGTGGGGGTGGTGTGGTGGTGTGTGGGGGTGGTGTGGTGGGGTGTGATGTGGGGGTGGTGTGGTGTGGTTAAGGGTGTGAGGGTGTTGTGGGTATGGGTGGTATATGGGTGTTGCAAGATACCAATGACGTAATCAACACACACACACACACACACACACACCACACACACACACACACACCACACACACACACACACACACACACACACACACACACACACACACACGAGAGGGACCAAAAACACCTGCAAAAAAGTTTATGGTCAAGATGATTCATTTGACCTTGCCACAGTTTCACACCTGGGCGCACCTCACTGACCAGAGCACTGACCTTCATCGGCTACCTGGATTCATCTACACTACACACTTCTTGTTTTTCGGTCGAGGGAACTAACCGCAGTTTGAAACCACTTTTTTGTCCGGGTATCGTAATTATAACGTGTTGGCTATTTGGGTGAGCGAGGCGAGTGAGTTTTCTTCTTCTTCTTCGTCGTCTTCTTCTTCGGGTAGGTCTTATAAACGGTGGTGGTGGTGCAAGTAACCCGCCCTCAGGTGTTGCTTCGTCCAGGTAGGTCACTAAAATGGTTTATTAACCTCTCCTGTACAGTCTTCCTCCGCCGCCACCGCTGCTTGACCAAAAAAAAAAAAGAACTTGATTGCTGTTGGAATTGCAGTCAGGGTCGACGGCCATAACTGTTTAAAACAAAAATTGTCACTTTTGTGTTGTAGTGACTGGGTTTTATTGGTAATTTTATTTGTTTGTTATTTATTAGTGTTGTTTTGTTATTGTTATTATTATTATTTTTGTTATTATTGTCGTCGTCATGTCTAGGTGGTAAGGTTAGGCCATTGTTCTAGATGGTCAGGTCATGGTTCTAGTCTAGATGGTCAGGTGATGGCTCTAGATAGTCAGGTCATGGCTCTAGTCTAGATGGTCAGGTGATGGCTCTAGATAGTCAGGTCATGGCTCTAGTCTAGATGGTCAGGTGATGGCTCTAGATAGTCAGGTCATGGTTCTAGTCTAGATGGTCAGGTGATGGCTCTAGATAGTCAGGTCATGGCTCTAGTCTAGATGGTCAGGTCATGGCTCTAGGGAACGCTGTGACCGGGGCAGGTGGCGTTACCTTTTATTGACGTTGATTAACCCGGATTTATTCTACTAATAGGTGACTGAGGCGCTGTGTTATTATCTCTCTAATTATAACATGACCTGGATGTATGATGTGTGTGTGTGTGTGTGTGTGTGTGTGTGTGTTATTCACCCCATTCTCACCATCCTTCTCCCTGCGTCCTTGTCACCATACGTACACCATATCACCCCAGGTACAGGTGGATTCTGAAACACCAGGAAATAAAACATTAACGGTGTTGGTCTTCGGTATTTTTCCCCCCTGGCCTCGGTAGACTCGTCCCTCTGAGCCCTGGACAGTGTTCAGTGTTTACCCTACGACTTTCTCATTGACGACCACTACTCTTGAGGGTTTTTAATGCCGTGTGTGTGTGTGTTTGTGTTTGTTTGTGTGTGTGTGGGGTGTGTATGTGTGTGTTGGGAAAGAGGTGGGGGTTGTGTGTGTGGGGGTATTTTTGTGTCGTGTCTGTATGTGTGTGTGTATATGAGTGTGTGTGTGTGGGGGGGGGGGCATTTCAGACATATTTCCTCACCTTGAAACAACAACACAGCCGCCGCCCTCGATTTCACCCCCCGTGTGTGTGTGTGTGTGTGTGTGTGTGTGTGTGTGTGTGTGTGTGTGTGTGTGTGTGTGTGTGTGTGTGTGTGTGTGTGTTAAGACGATGATGCTCCGGTGGATAAGGCTGGGCTGCCCCCCTCCTTGTAATGATTATGTGTGGTGATGACATGGTTGGTGATGGTGTGGGTACTGCCTTCGTGTTCTTCTTGTTCTTGGTGTTCTCGTTCTTCATGTTCTTGTTCTTTTTCTCCTCCTTTTCCTCCTCCTCCCCCCCCCCATCATCTTCACTCTCGCTACAGTAGTTAACCTTCTACTTGATGGTACAGTTTATGGGGTGGTAATTGTGTGTGTGGTTGTTTATTTGGACGTTGGGGGAGGGAGGTAAGACGTTGTTTGAGGTCAGGAGCTTGAAGATTAACTACTGTTGTGGTCGTCTTCTTCAGGTGACTGACGTGTTGATGTAAGGCTTCTTATGTGTTGAAAAATAACCTAACCTAACCAAATCTATTCTAACCTAACCTTACCTTACCTTACCTTAGCAGCCAGTTTGGGGTCAAGGATGGTTAGTACAAGCTGAACCACCACACCTGGGCCACTCACTCTCACACAACCATCTCCTTTTTTAGGCCCTGAAATTGTTTTGATTCAGTCTTAAGAAATCTGGAGAACACTTGCTGGTCTGGGGACTCCTGCTACCCTCCCTTCCTCCCTCCCTCCTTCCCTCCTTTTCTCCTTCGCTTCTCTCCCTCCCTCCCTCCCTCCCTCCCTCCCTCCTTCTCTCTCTCCCTCCCCCTCTTTCCCTTCCTCTACTGCCCTCTGTCCAGTCCTTATTTGAGTAGATTTATCAGGGAGGTGCAGGTCAGGGAGGTGCAGGTCAGGGAGGTGTAGGTCAGGGAGATGCAAGCCAGTAAGGTAGAGGTCAAGATGGACACAGGTCAGGGCGGACACAGGACACAGGTCAGGGGTGGACACAGGTCAGGGGGTGGACACGGATCAGGGGGGTGGGGGCTGGAAAGACAATCTTGCCTGATGTCTTAAGAGCACTTGGGGATGGTGGGGACAGGGATAGGTGGAAGGGGCAGGAGGGACAGGGATGGCGGGAAGGGACTGGGTTAGAAGGAAGAGGAAGGGACAGGTGGGAAGGAGGTGTGAGAGGCGAGGCGTGGTGTACGGAAGCTGTTCATCACACACTCAGACAGACAGCATCAGTATAAAGCCTTGACAATAGGGTGGACCGGGGGATTAGTGCACTTAATTACTGTACTTGTGAACAGTGAAGGACACGATACTACACCTTGTTGATGGGGGCAGGTGAGAGAGAGAGAGAGAGAGAGAGAGAGAGAGAGAGAGAGAGAGCCTAGTAAACTCAGCAGTACACGTTGTCAGAGAAGAGTCCAGGTATAGCTCCTCTCTCATTCCTTCCTTCTTTCCTTCTCTCTCTCTCTCTCCCTCTTCCTTTCTTCCTTCCATCCCTCCTTCTGTCTCTGCCTCTCTCCCTCGTTACCCTTCTTTCTCTCTACCTCCTTCCCTTCTTTTCTCTCTTTTTCTCCTTCTCTCCCGCCCTCCTTCTCTCCCTCCTTCCCTGCCGGAGAAAAAACAGGTGTTCAGTTCCCAGGCAGGACAAACCCATTACACCTACACTAAAGCCCCTGGACCACATCTTCCTCCTCTGTGATTGTGGGCGTGTGGTCTCCGCCGCCGCCCACACGCCCACACTCTTAATTACCTGTTGGCTCTCCGTCGTACAGCTGGGCGGGTGGCGGTGATTAACTCAGGTGATTTATTTGGGTCTGGTTGGAGGGCAGGTGTGTGTGTGTGTGTGTGTGTGTGTGTGTGTGTGTGTGTGTGTGTGTGAGAGAGGAGGAGGAAGGACATGACTAGTCTGAGATAAAGTCGCTGAGGATTCTTGTTGACAATAATTCTTCATCGTGAACTTGACATCCTTCAGACGTGTAGGATTTCCTCCCAGGGCCACAGGTTATCATCAGGGTTAGGTCGTGCGACGAGGGAGGGATGGAAGGATGGGTGAGAGGGAAGCACAGAAAGGACATCAAACCTCAGCCGAGACAAAGACACTAAGGATCTGTGTTCAGTACTTCGTCGGGTGGGTGTGCTTGACATCCTTCAGGAGTGTAGGAAATCTTGAGAGCTTGGTGGAGGGGCATGTAGGATCTCGCCTGGCAGGACTCAAGACAAAAGACATTGAGGATTTCGTGTTGACAATACTCTTGGTTATGGAACTTGACATCCTTTAGGAGTGTGAGGGGGGGGGGGGATTAACCTCCCCTCCCTCCCCCGTTCTCTAGTCTCCAAAGAGCCAACACACAGGGTAGGGGCGTGAGGGGGAGGGGAAGCGTGCAGGACTTCATCAAAAAAGACAAAAGAAGAGGTGGAGAAAGTTGATCTTATTCCTACATCAGCAACACAAAAGACGATCACCGCTTGAGTCCTCTCCTCTTACTGTACTGCCTTTATAATCGTCAATCATTGTTTTCTATATAATTCTAACTGATACAGACTAATTATAGATAGTGATATACAGTAACTGGTTTTTTTTAAGTAATTATAGTCGTTTGTAATAATTTGATGATGATGATGATAATTCTTGGTATGTAATTATTTATAATGTGTGGAAATGTAATTGGAGATGGGTTAAATAAATACAGGTTGTTTAAGTGATGTATCAGGTTTGTGTAGTCGCGTTTATTTGGCAGGATTTGTGGTACTGTTTTTTTATTTTAATTTTTATTGATTATTATTATTGAATTATTTTTTGTTGGACTCATTAAGAAGAAGAAGAAGAAGAGAAATAAAAAATAAGAAAAAGAATGAAGAAAAGATAACGGAAAAAGAAAAGAAACAAAGAAAATATAAGAAAAGAAAAGAAGAAAAGAAAAGAAGAAAAGAAAAAGAAAATATAAGAAAAGAAAAAGAAGAAAAAAGAAAACTAAGAAAAAAAATAAGAAAATAAAGAAAGAGAAGAAACAAAGAAAAAATAAGAAAATAAAGAAAGAAAAGAAACAAAAAGATGGTACAGGGGTATACATTATTTCCATGTCAAGGAAATGACTTTAACATCCGGGTTAATATGAAAACAATGATGGAATGATTGTTTCTTTACCTCCCCCCCTCCCCCCCCTCCGCTGTTTACATGTGTGAGGAAACAGGTTTGATGTCTACCCAACGATGGCACTGTGTTCATGGCTCTGGCACTAACCTAACCTAACCAAACAAACCTAACCTAATACTGTCTATACGAGGTTCTGGATATTTTAAGGCGATGACTGTTGATGGGTGTGGTGGTGGTGATTGTGGTTGTTCTGATTGTGGTTGGTTATGATGGCAATGTTGGTTGTTGTGGGTGATAGTGATTGTGATGGTGGTTATGGTTGTGATCGTGGTTGGTTATGATGGTAATGTTGGTTGTTGTGGGTGATAGTGATTGTGATGGTGGTTATGGTTGTGATCGTGGTTGGTTATGATGGTAATGTTGGTTGTTGTGGGTGATAGTGGTTATGATTGTGGTGATAATGGCTGTGTTAGGGAAGGTGGTTATGCCTGAGAGTAAAATAAAAAAGAGCTAGTGTTTTTTTCTGCTCACTCACGACACAAGATGCACATTTCAGCCTTTTAAGATAATAATTCATTTTTACTTTATTTCCAGGTAAGGTGATTGACGAGCCATTAGTGCATGGCAGGTGATGGTGGTGAGGTGCAGCAGGTGAGGTATAGCAGGTGAGGTGCAGCAGGTGAGGTACAGTAGTTGAGGGGCAGTAGGTGAGGTACAGCAGGTGAGGTGCATTAGGTGAGGTGCAGTAGATGAGGTACAGCAGGTGAGGTGCATTAGGTGAGGTGCAGTAGGTGAGGTACAGCAGGTGAGGTTCAGTAGATGAGGTGCAGTAGGTGAGGTACACCAGGTGAGGTACAGCAGGTGAAGGAGGAGAAGGCGTCACTCACCTTGCCAGTCACGCCCTAGACCACCTGCTTGGGTCATCTTCGTGTTTTGCATCTGACCGTGTTTGATGACCCTGACCCTGTACTGTATATGGTGTTTCTGGTACAGTACATGAATAAGTCGTGTTATACAGTATTACCACCACCTCTGTATATGTTGCTGGACCGTAATCGTTATTTTGACTTTACACGAACAAGTAACTTTTTACCTTTTTTGATGGTACCGTGTGTGTGTGTGTGTGTGTGTGTGTGTGTGTGTGTGTGTGTGTGTGTGTGTGTGTGTGTGTGTGTGTGTGTGTGTGTGTGTGTGTGTGTGTGTGTGTGTGTGTGTGTCACGACCCAGCTACACTCTGGTCAACCTCTGATGTGTCCTGCTGGGGTTTAACTCTGTTTTTGTATCGCTTTTGTTGTTGTTTATCTGTCTTGATGAATCGGGGTTGGTGTTTACTACTGAGGGAACTGATGCTTTCGTCCACCGCTCGTCTGCCCGTCTCACTCCGACCGTCCGTCTGTCAGTCTAAAAACAGCGGCAGTGTATTAAGTGTTGTATATATTGATTGTATGATTAGTACAGGCGTCGAGTACAGTATAGTATTCTGATGTACAGTACATAATAAATATTCGATCTGGCGGCCATTATTCTGTCACGGAATCGTGGTAAATAGTTACTGTTGGGGGACTCGCATTCATTTACACCTAACCTAACCAAATCAGCGGCTTTAATAACATTGAACATTTCTGGTCGGGTTCCGGGTGTGTGTGTGTTCGTTTAACTCTGTTCAGGTCGGCCCAGATCACGTACAGGTGTATAGCTCCTGGTGCAGTTGAGGTGAAAGTTGACGACATACACTCAGAGAAATTGATCATTTATGTTTGATTGACTGGTTGATGGGGTAGGAAAAGGGTGAATTGGCTGTGTGTGTGTGTGTGTGTGTGTGTGTGTGTGTGTGTGTGTGTGTGTGTGTGTGTGTGTGTGTGTGTGTGTGTGTGTGTGTGTGTGTGTGTGTGTGTGTGTGTGTGTGTGTGTGTGTGTGTGTGTGTGTGTGTGTGTGTGTCCCAGGGTGGACTGATTAACACTGCCTGGTCAGGAGATGGTGGTCGCTTCCCAGGGGTGCTTATCTCTGGGTGTGGACCTCACTGGTGAGTCGCGGCTCTCGCTGGTAATGCCTCGTGCTGAATTCACTGTCTTAAACACTGATCATCACTGCTCAACACTGATCTCACCCTTTTACGAAAAAAATTGTCAATTTTGGCGGGATTATGTTGATATCCCTGTGGTGAGGATGGGTCGAGGAGAGGGACTTGGGGATTGGGCTAACATGGCCAAGGGGGCAGTAGGGCAGCGCCTGATGGGTCTTGACCCTCCTCTGGTCAGGATGTGTATGTGTGTGTGTGTGTGTGTGTGTGTGTGTGTGTGTGTGTGTGTGTGTGTGTGTGTGTGTGTGTGTGTGTGTGTGTGTGTGTAAGATAGGTATTGTTGTACTGTATGGTATGATTGATGATGATGATGATAATAATAACAGAAAACAGTCATTTCCTTTCTCATATCCACACAGTCATTAACAAACCATCTACTACCACAACACACACACCACCCCTCACCACCACCATCACTACAGCACACACACACCACCATCACCACTCACCACCACCACCACCACCATCACCACCACACACACACCCCTCACCACCCACCACCATCACCACCACTACAACACACACACACACCCTCACCCACCACCACTTCAACACACACACCACCCTCACCATCACCCACCACTACAACACACACACACCACCCCTCACCATCACCACCACTCACCCACACACCACCTCACACACACCACCCCTACAACCACCTACACCTCACCATCACCACCACTACAACACACACACACCACCCCTCACCATCACAGCGTCATTGTTATAATCTTAGTCATGGTGAAAGACTCTTAATAATGTTACTCTGATCTTCCGTCTGTTGCAGCTTCACTTTCCGGCGGATGTGTTATTTTTTTTTTATTTTGAATATTATTAGCGATGGCGGAAGCAGGGGGAGTTTGATAGTGGGGAGGTGGGGTAAGGTAGGGAGAGGGGAGAGAAAGGTGCTTGGGGAGAAAGGAAATAGGGTGTTCAGGAGGTGATGTCAAGCCCCCCCCCCCTCCACACACACACACACACGCACGCACCCTGCAGACAAACCTGTGAGTGTGTGTATAGGAAACGTTCACTTTTTCCTTCCTGTATAGCTTGTGTTCTTATATCAGGAGAAAGTCTTTAGTGATGTTTAGGTTAATATAATTATTGTATTCTTGTAGTTTTTGCGGGGCCTTGTTCTGCGGTAGTAGTGATGGTGGTGGTAGTGGTGATGGTGGTGGTAGTGTGGATGGTGGTAGTGGTGATGGTGGTAGGTGTCATGGTGGTGGTGGTAGTGGTGATGGTGGTAGGTGTCATGGTGGTGGTAGTGATGCTGATGGTGATAGGTGTTGTGGTAGTGGTGATAGTGGTCATGGTAGAGGCGCTACAGACGATGGTGCTCCTCTTCCTGTGGCCTTTTTGTGCTTAGTTTTATGTGGGTGGGTGATGGTCCGCGGCCTCTACTTCCGTCGGGGAAGGTCATGCTGTGGGGAGAGTAGATGGGGTGAGGGCTGTAGGTGGGGTGAGCAGTGAGGGGGGCTGTGGGTGGGGTGAGCAGTGAGGGCTGTAGGTGGGGTGAGCAGTGAGGGGGCTGTAGGTGGGGAGAGCAGTGAGGGGCTGTAGGGTGGGGTGTGAGCAGGAGGGCTGTAGGTGGGGTGAGCAGTGAGGGGCTGTGGGTGGGAGAGGCAGTGAGGGTGGGTGAGGGTGAGCAGTTGGCTGTGGGGGGATTGAGGTGAGGCTGTGGGTGGAGAAAGGTGTGGGTGCTGGTGAGGGCAGTGAGGGGGCTGTGGGTGGGGTACAGTGAGGGCTGTAATTGGAGTGGTGGGGATTGAAGGATGGAGTCCCAGAATCTGTTGGGGGGGAGGATGTCCAGTGGTAGGGGGGGGGCGGGGTAAGTAATAAGGGTGTCTGGGAGGAAGAGGAAGGTCTTCCTGCCCCCCGGAGTGTGAGGAAGAGTCACTTTACTGTCCTTGGTACATCTTCTTTCCTTCCTTCCTCTTCTTATTCCTCATCTTTATCATATCTTCCTCCCTTTCTCTCTCTCTCTCTCCTGTCTTCATTGTTCTCTCCACAAACCTTGAAAACGTCAGATAAAAATTATTTATCTCATCGACCCAAAGAACTCCCCCTCCCCCCCGACTCCCTTCCAGCACATGACAAACAAAAACAAACAAACAAACAAACCATCTGCTCCATTTAACTACCACCTTGAGATTGACTTGAGACTCACCCAGGAGAAGACACTTAATTGGTAATTACCTGACCTCTCGTGAACGTTTACCTGTGTTGCATTGACCTGATTTTTTTGTGTCTTAGTCAGTCAATTATTATTATACCTGAAGTGTGTAAACAATGGCTGCCTTGGCTTCATGTTGGTGTGTTTAAAAGGTTTTGTTATTTATGGTCTGTGGGTGGAAGTGATGAGTGGTGTGGGGTGAGTGGTGTGGAGTGTGGGGTGAGTGGTATGAGTGGTGAGTGGTGTGTGATGTGTAGTGTGTGGTGAGTGATGTGTGGTATGAGTGGTGTGTGATGTGTGGTATGTGGTGAGTGATGTGTGGTATGTGGTGAGTGATGTGTGGTATACAGTATGTGGTGATGTGTTGCCGTGTAGTCGAGATAAAGATAAGTATATATATAACCCCCTAGGTGCAGTAGATATTGTTTCAGTGGTAAAGCCGAACAGGTCAAAGAACACATAAGCCACAACCCCGCCCTCACTCCCTTATTAACACGCTCTAAGGGAGTGAGGGTGTAAAGGGAGCTAACACGCTATAAAGGAGTGAGGGTGTAAAGGGAGCTAACACGCTATAAGGGAGTGAGGGTGTAAAGGGAGCTAACACGCTATAAGGGAGTGAGGGTGTAAAGGGAGCTAACACGCTATAAGGGAGTGAGGGTGTAAAGGGAGCTAACACGCTCTAAGGGAGTGAGGGTGTAAAGGGAGCTAACACGCTATAAGGGAGTGAGGGTGTAAAGGGAGCTAACACGCTATAAGGGAGTGAGGGTGTAAAGGGAGCTAACACGCTATAAGGGAGTGAGGGTGTAAAGGGAGCTAACACGCTATAAGGGAGTGAGGGTGTAAAGGGAGTGTAATAATAAATTTAATATGATCTTGACAACGCACACACCTCACATTACCGCCTATACTGTACACCCAAACCTTCTTTCAGATCATCCATTCTCAAGGTTGATGGAAACTAACCTAACCTAACGGAATACATTAACTTCATTTACCTAATTCATTAACCTAGAACACCTCATTGACCCACTGTTGACCTAAGGGGGGCCAAGGGGGTGTTTCACTTAGCCCCCTGACGATATAGGTGAACGTGTCTTTGTTGTTGACCCTTAGTGAAGTTGCTCTCACCCTTCCTTCCTTCCTTCCTTCTTTCCTCTTAGTGTTTGTTTTACAGGTTAGCACCCTGTTTGCTTGTGTGTGTTTGTATGTGAAGTGTATTAAGCATCTCAAGAAATTTACTCAAGTGACACAGGTCTAGGTGGAGGTGGGGGGGTTGGGGGTCATCTCAGGTCCTCTCCTCCTCCTCCCTCCTTCAGAATCCGACGATGGAGAGAAAGACCCCAGCCTTGTTCCCATTGACTGACAAATTGTGAAAGACCACTAAGGTGTTGAGGAGGACGACTGATAACTGTAGCGTGTAGTAATAATAATAATAATAATAATAATAATAATAATAATAATGATGATGGTGGTAAACTGATGACGACCACGGGAGACTTAGGTTGAGTACAAGACGCTAATATTACAAGAGAGGACATTTTATCGTCTCACGTACAGCCACTGAGAGAAGGAGGGAGGAGGAGAGGAACGAGGAATAAAGATGGAAGAGCAATAGAGGAGGTGGTGGTGAGGGTAGAGAAGGAGTAGAGGAAGGGGGAATGGAGGAGAAGGGAAAGGGATGACTGATGAAGGAAGCGGTAGGAGAGAGAGAGGAGAAAGAGGAAGGAGGGGGAAGGAAGGAGGTGAATTACACAGACCATACGGTGTTTGTTGTGTGTTGTTCCTGTTGTTAAACATGTTATCTCTCAAGATTATCATCATCATTCCTATGTTTCGTAATAATAACAACAATAACGAAAAAAAAGATGACAGGTTTGTGTGTTTGTTTTTTGGGTGTTGTCTTTGTTGACTCTTGTGTGATTTATGTTATCTCTCTGTCTCCTTGAACTTTTATTTTATTTATTTTATGTTTTTACTTCCTGCTTCTTATTTGTTTTTGTCAGTATTTTTTTTTCGTTTACTGTTTTTTTGTTTTCTTTTTTTATTTTGTTGCGTTTTATTTTGTTTAAATTTGTCAATTTTTCTTCTTTTTTTTCGTGTCGTATTTTATTTGTTATTTTCATTTGCTGTTCTTTTATTTTAGTCTTCTCTCTTTTGTTTATTTTTAATTCCTTGACTAATCTTTCGTTTTTCTTTTATTTCGATGTGTATTGGTTTTCTTAAGGTTATGTTAGGTTAGATTAGATTACCGAGGGGTTAAGTTAGATTAGCGATGGGTTAGGTTAGATTAAGTTAAGTTAGATTAGCTTAGCGTTAAATTAGGCTAGTTTAGATTTAAGTCAGGTTAGATAAGCTTAGATTAGGTTGGATTAGGTTAAATTAAATCCGGCTAGATCAGGTTAAGCTTCACATTTCCATTGGTTAATCTAACAGGTGAGATAAGGTGAGGGAGCTATTATAATCTTCAGGTGTTCCGCATTATTGGAAACCTGAAACTCTTTATGACAAAACCTTAATAACGGGAAACTCAAATACTCACACACAAAAACTCGTCCGGATTTTACCTTCCCTCTCTCCACGTGTTCTCAATAAGTGGGTGACTCTTCGGGTTTTTCAATTTAATATATCTGTGTGTGTGTGTGTGTGTGTGTGTGTGTGTGTGTGTGTGTGTGTGTGTGTGTGTGTGTGTCGGGGCAGTCACTGGAGTAGATGTTGGCTTGAGATTATTTTCTTCCTGTGGGTGTTATTGAAAGTGTGGGGATCGCGTGAAGATTACGATACCACCTTGGTGTTATTTCGTCTGTTGGTTAGGTACACTAGTTTATTTCGTCTGTTGGTTAGGTACACTAGTTTATTTCACCCTATTATTAAACATCCTACTGCTGACCTAATCTAACCTGCCCTGGGTTACAGATTTTTGAGCAGATCCATTATTATTATTATTATTATTATTATTATTATTATTATTATTATTATTATTATTATTATTATTATTACTACTACTAAACAAACACCTTTCGACATTATCCCCGTCTCACCCCCCACTATCCTACTCAGTTATCCATCCATCTATCTCAACCTTTTCCATTCTCTCCCTCTCACTCTCTGTCTCTAGACCTTGGCCTTTCCCTCTCCTCCTGCCACCTGCCTCCTCTAGTTATTACAGGTCTTCCATCATGGTACCATTCACCACTCCCTCCCTCCACTCTCATCCACTTCTTCTTTCCCTCTCTCCCTCCATTACCACTTTCCACCCCTCCCTGTCTCTACCCCCATCCACCGTTCACTCTCTCCCTCTATCCACCATCCATTTCTCTTTCCCTCCCTCCTTCCCTACCAGGCTACTTCCCTCCACCAATTTCCTCCCCTCCCTCTATCCACTACTCTCAACCTAACCTAACCTAACCTAACCCCAGGTAACGTATAAAGGTGTTTAATCATCAGGTGACATAAAACTAGGGACGGGCAAATTCTTCACGCTATCATCCTCATCTTTCGTAGAGGACACATCACTTGAGAGGCGGCCGTCGGGTAGGGTAGAGAGAGAGAGAGGAAAATGATCTGGAGGCTGTGGTCTGGTGTGATACAGTTCTGTTACGGTTCTTAGTTAGTCTGTGGAGAACTTCCTATTTTCTGCCTCTTTTGGTTCTGATGGTCGTGTGTGTTTGGGGGGGGTCTCTCTCTCTCTCTCTCTCTCTCTCTCTCTCTCTCTCTCTCTCCTTTGTTGTTGTTGTACAGTACCCTCTTCACACCCACCGTTTGCCATCTCCCCCCACCCCTTTCACCTCACCTGTTAACCCCTTTCACCCCACCCACCGCCCTACAGCCAGCCAGCCAGCCGTGACCAGGTTGCTGTCCCAGGATACTCTATTGCCGTATATGTCAAGAGGCTGTACAGAGAGGAGGAGGAGAATGATAATAATATAACTGGGAATGTGAAAGTACCCAACCTTGTCCCGGGTTAGCTTGTGTGTGTGTGCTGAGGGGCGGGGAGGCGGGGAGGCGGGGAGAGGGAAAGGCGGGGTGGGGAGAGAGAGGGAAAGGCGGGGTGGGGAGAAGAGGTTTGGAGGAGAGAGGAACAGGTGGAGAAGGCGGTAGGGACGGGGTGAGGATGGAGGAGAATTAGGAAAGGTGGTGGTTAGGTTAGGTTAGGTTAGACTGGGGTGTCTTATTTTCATGTGATTTAACAATTTAACAGTTTTATCCTATTTATATTACGAGGCTGGTGTGTGTGTGTGTGTGTGTGTGTGTGTGTGTGTGTGTGTGTGTGTGTGTGTGTGTGTGTGTGTGTGTGTGTGTGTGTGTGTGTGTGTGTGTGTGTGTGTGTGTGTAGGGAAGGAAAGAGGAGGTAGGGAAGGAGTCAGATAGGAAAGGGAGGGAGAGAATAAGTAAGGTAGGGGAGGGAGGGAAAGAGAGAAGGAGAGGGGTGGAGGAAGGAGGAGGAAAAAAGGAGGATGGTGCAGGGGGCAGAAGGAAGGAAGGCAGATAAAGAAAGAGGGGAGAGAGAGAGAGAGAGAGAGAGAGAAAGAGAGAGAGAGAGAGAGAGAGAGAGAGAGAGAGAGAGAGAGAGAGAGAGAGAGAAATATACTAAAATAAATAATCAGAAGACAACTTAAAGAAAATCACACACACACACACACACACACACACACACACACACACACACACACCACCTTGGGCACTGGTGGCTGAAAGGTAAAGCACTGCCTCTAACATTATAATGGTAGTGGTGCTGCCTGAGGCCTCAAGGAGATAATGGGTGGGGGGGCGAGACCAAGCGACATTGGGTGTGAGGGGCAGTACAGGTGGCCAGGTATATACCCAACACCTGGTCGTATATATACCTGTCTCACCGATACCCACACGGAGGAGTAATTAAGATAGGTATACATGGGAGTAAGGAGGGGAGGTATACCTAAGCTTAAGCAGGGGAGGCATACCTAAGCTTAAGCAGGGGAGGCATACCTAAGCTTAAGCAGGGGAGGTATACCTAAGCTTAAGCAGAGGAGGTATACCTAAGCTTAAGCAGGAGAGGTATACCTAAGCTTAAGAAGGGGAGGTATTCCGAAGCTTAAGCAGGGGAGGTATTCCGAAGCTTAAGCAGGGGAGGTATACCTTAGAGGAAGCAGGGAGAGGGAGAAGGTATACTAAGGGAGGGGAAGGGAGGGGGGGAGGAGTTCTGCTAAGGGAAGGGGAGGACACTGTATCTATTTCACCGGGTCTGATATTCGACTCCTGGTCCACGTGCCTGCTAAATGACATGACTCGTGCCTGCTAAATGACATGACTCGTGCCTGCTAAATGACATAACTCGTTCCTGTTAAATGACATGACTCGTGCCTGCTAAAATACAAAGGACCTGTGCCTGCTAAGGTTAAGGACTCAGCCTGCTATCGGACACACCTGTGCCTGCTAAGGACATGACTCTGTGCCTGCTAAATGACATGACTCAGCCTGCGAAGTGACATGACCTGTGCCTGCTAAATGACATGACTCAGCCTGCTAAATGACACATGACCTGTGCTCAAGCAGTGACATGACCTGTGCCTGCTAAATGACATGACTCTGTGCCTGCTATGACATGACTCGTGCCTGCTTAATGACATGACCTGTGCTCATAAGTGACATATCTGTGCCTCACAAATGACATGACTCAAAGCCTGCTATGACATGACCTCGTGCCTGCTAAATGACATGACTCAAAGCCTGCTAAATGACATGACCTCGGTTCATAAATGACATGACTCCAGCCCCAAGCAAATGACATGACTCGTGCCTGCTAAATGACATGACTCGTGTCTGCTAAGTGACATGACTCGTGCCTGCTAAATGACATGACTCGTGCCTGCTAAATGACATGACTCGTGCCTGCTAAGTGACATGACTCGTGCCTGCTAAGTGACATGACTCGTGCCTACTGTCAATAACTAACATTATCAACAGTTGTCTCCTCACCCGATGATAAATTTTTACCGAAACAAAAAAACAAAAATTCTGGGAAAAAATTAATTAATCCAAGGTGTCACATTTCTTACAAGTGTTGTGTGGAGGAGAGAGATTTGTTTGTTTTTGTTACGTGTTTTTGTTTGTTTTTGTTTATTGCGCTCGTGACCTTTTGTGTTTGTTTTGTGCCCCCCCCCCGATAGTGTGTAGTACATCAGCGGAAACCCCTTCGTGTTTGTCTGTTGTCATGTTATTCTTTTCTTCTTATTTCTCTTTTCTTGTCTTTCTTCTTCTACTTAAACCTTTTGTTTTTGTTGTTGTTCTTGTTATTAGTCTTTCTCATTATTGTGGTCGTCTTCGTTTACAAACTTGATTATCTGCTTCGTGTTCATCTTGTTCTTCGTCTTTTTGTTATTGTTCTTGTTGTTGTTCTCCTTTATCAACGACATCATCACCATCTCTATAATAATAATAATAATCGTCTACTTTATCTCATATATATATATATATATATATATATATATATATATATATATATATATATATATATCCTGTCCTTATTGTGTCCTGTCTTCCTGTCCCGTCTACACGTCCCCGTCTTCTGTCCGCCGTCCCACTGTCATCATCGTCTCGTGTACAGGTAGAGGATAAGTCAAAACAACATTACCTCGTCAAAAAACTGGTGGCGGTATTGAGCCAAACATGGTGGCTGTAGGTCACTGTGTCTGCAATTATGGCGGTATATCAGATAACAAGGTCTTTGTCCACCAACCTTAAGTAGTTCTGCCTTCATTGTTGGCTAAAATTATCTCTCTTAAACTCCATTGTTTGAAGGAAAGTAAATCTTGGTGAATTTACCGTCCACAAAATGTACAGCTCCTTGTTTATGGTATAAACACGGTACACAGACTTACAAATTCCGGGCACGAGCCGCGACGGAACAAAAGAGGGTCTAGCGGCCAGCTGGAGGGCGTTCCCGGGGCTAATTGCGGGTTCCAGCCCCCCACTAACGTGATGCGTATGTGTTCCAAGGTCGCCTGGCCGCCATGGCTCCCCTGCGTGTCGGAGCCTTTTGGGACGGCCCTCACGTGTCTCGGTGATCCAGTTTTCGCTCTTATGACCTCCTCAGATTGGGTTGTCACTCCTGGAGGAGACGATGTTTTTGGGTCAAATGCCACGGGTGAGTGATGCGTCTTCTTCTTCTTGGGTATTCTAGTTTTTTGTGTTATTTCTTAATGGCGATATTGTTTTGTGGGAGGACGAGAGGAGACGGTGGTGTTGTTATTGAGTATTATTTCACCGCCTCAATAACACACACTAGTGACTCGGACTTATTTCACTTGTCTCACAGTCCCCCATTGGTTAAGGTCGTAGGAGGAGTGGATTCCTCTCGCTGTTTTTTCTCCAGTTTGTGACCCTGAAACAGTTAATCACCTTCACTTTCATCCAGGTAAATAAAAATTAATTAGCTATCATTTTGTCATCACGTGAAATAGGAGTTGATTCAAAGACTAAAATGTATCATTAGTGAAAAAAATAATGAATAATTGTAAGTCATGAATCTCTCTCTCTCTCTCTCTCTCTCTCTCTCTCTCTCTCTCTCTCTCTCTCTCTCTCTCTCTCTCTCTCTCTCTCTCTCTCTCTCTCTTTCTCTCTCTCTCTCTCAATATTTAAGGGGTTACTGTTATTTAAAAAAAAACACTATCAAAGTCACACACACACACACACACACACACACACACACACACAGGCCTGGTGAGGGCATGATTAACACACCTGCGTCATGTACCTGTATCGCCTTAGCACCTATCCTTACCTGTTATCTATTTGACTACATGTTGACCTTGGTGCTGTTTGTCTTGGTGGCCAGATGGAATAGGGGCTTCTCCCAGTTTTACCTTTATTATATATATATATATATATATATATATATATATATATATATATATATATATATATACTCTCTCTCTTATATATGTAATAACGACTTATTCAGGTAGAAAGGAAGCCTCAGTGATTTGTTCGGTTTCACTGCGTATCTATGTATGCCTGTAGTTGTGTATGGCGACCTGGGGTGTAATGGTCAGCATGCTAGCCTTGCAAGCGAGTGGACCCGGTTTCGATCCCCAGGCAGGATGAAACTTAAGGGCAAGTTTCTTTACGCCATTTGCCTCTGTCTGGGTAGACACGGTGTCTACCCAGACAGAGGCAAATGGACATTAATCGATTTGCGGACCGCATTTCGGGGTAATGGTTAGCCAGTGCAGTTGGCGAGTTGTCCGGTCTTCTCGGACTATTCCTTGACACTGGTTCATGCAGCTCGTTAACTCAGCTTCTACATCTTAAACAAATTCACGCCTAGGTGGCCCTTGGGCCGGTCATCCTCGTTACACGAGGGGCAACCATTATTATTATTATTTTAATTATGTATGTATTATACTGTAGGTATGTATGTACTTATGGTGATGACCTATAATTATGTACGGTATGTATCTCAGCCTATTTCACCTGGAGGAGGGGGAGGAGACTGCTATAATTACCACTGATCTCTACCTCTTGTGACGTCACTGATGCCCTTCCCTCCCTTTACCTTCGCCAGTGACGTCATGTTTGTACAAGAGACAACTGCCGTCTTGGATCCACTGTTTGTCGTCTACTTCTCTGGCGCCCTGTTTGATCTGAGAGAACCTGTTTTGATTATCATGTTTGTATGTCTGTCTCACGTCATTATATATACTGTACCCCGCCGAGGAATGTTTGGCAAGGGGGGGAGGGGGTATTCTGGAATGCATGGTATAAGTCATTCATTCAATTATTTTTTAATTTACAGTCTTTCCTTTTTTTTCACTTTCATCCATCCATCTCACATCAGACCCAGGGATTATTTGTACTACTCGAGACGCAGTGGTGAGAAGCAAGCAAGCAAGCAAGCAAGCAAGCAAGCACTCTACCCTCACCATTTCAACGCTACAGATTCTTAAATATTGTCAATGTCCGTCGGTAGTAATTTCAAAGTCAATATTTTTTCTCGTACTGCGTATAATATTGAGGTTAGGTTAGGTTAGGTTAGTGTCAAGGGTCTGGTTGGGTTAGGTTAGGTTAGGTTAGGTTAGGTTAGGTTAGGTTAGTGTCAAGGGTCTGGTTGGGTTAGGTTAGGTTAGGTTAGGTTAGGTTAGGTTAGGTTAGTGTCAAGGGTCTGGTTGGGTTAGGTTAGTGTCAAGGGTCTGGTTGGGTTAGGTTAGTGTCAAGGGTCTGGTTGGGTTAGGTTAGTGTCAAGGGTCTGGTTGGGGTGTGTAAATGTCTGTTAAGTTTTTCCGTCCCTTTTTGTCAGACTGTCTGTTGGTATTTATGTTCTGTCTAATTTTTTACCTCCCCTTTTCTCTGTTTTCATGTCATCTTTCTTTTTTGTTTGTCTGTCTTTCCGTCTGTCCTATCTCCTGTCTTTATATTTTTCTGTCTGTTTAGTTTCCTTCCGTCCTGTCAACTCCGTCCAAACCTCCCTCCATCCTACAGTCTCCGTCTAACTTCCTTCCGTCCTTCCTTCTCCGTCTAATCTTTTTTCCGCCCTGGCATATGTGTACTATAGCCCTTTTCCACTCTTCTGTCCCCGTCCAGTCATTTCCGTCTAACCTCCTTCCGTCCATCCGTCTCCGTCCAATCTCTTTCCACCCTTCTGTCTCTGGTCCGTTTCACGACTACAATAAGACAACACGACTCAGATAGATTGAATTTCCCAGGGTATAGAAAATGGAGTGAGGGAGAGAAGGGTTGTGGCGCCCTTGGAGACTTCCCCCACTCACCCACCCACCCACCAACCCACCCACCCACCTACCAACCCACCCACCCTTCAAAACCTCAAAGATTCATAGTATTGATTAATTTCCTCCCCGACGAAGGAAGTGAGAATACATCCAGTTTAACTCACTCACACTACGGCACACAGAGATGAGAGGTGAGACAGACCGAAGACGCACTTGAGATTGTTGGAACTACTTTTGCTCTTTCTTATCCCCTCCAGGTCATGTATACTGAGTTCCAGGTCATGGGTACTGAGGTTCGGGTCATGGGTACTGAGGTTCGGGTCATGGGTACTGAGGTTCGGGTCATGGGTACTGAGGTTCGGGTCATGGGTACTGAGGTTCGGTCTCATGGGTACTGAGGTTCGGGTCATGGGTACTGAGGTTCGGATCTCATGGGTGTTACTGAGGTTCAGGTCATGGTACTGAGTTCAGGTCATAGATACTGAGGTTCAGGTCATGGGTACTGAGGTTCAGGGTCATGGGTACTGAGAGTTCGGGTCATGGGTACTGAGGTTCAGGTCTGGTACTGAGGTTCGGGTCATGGAGTACTGAGGTTCGGGTCATGGGTACTAGGGTTGGGTCATAGTACTGAGGTTCGGGTCTCATGGTACTGTGAGTCTTCTTCGACCTCCACCACGCACTCAGTAAGTGACCTCATCCCAACACACACACACACACACACACACTCACACACTCACACACACACACACACACACACACACACACTCAGCGGTTGAGAATGAATGTATAACAAAGAAGCGTGTTGCAATGATACGTACTGTCCATTCATATGTGTTGTAATGTATTGTTTTAAAGCCATACAGAGTGATATATAGTGTTGAAGGAGCCAACGGGAGGATAACATATGACATCTTCTCCCGGCCTCAATCCTCTCGTAGTCTTCCCGCGGCGAGAAATGACGAGTTTATTGCCATGTCGGAGCGGGGAGAGACGTGCCCACCCTCAGCTGACAGGTATTAGCCACACCCGCCGTCTACCACACCCTGCCGTAATCATGTCACATAGTAACCCCTGGCACATGACCCCCCCCAACCCCCCACCCCCGTCTCCCTTCTTCCCGCCTCATCCGCACCGCCACTCACGACCCCGCGCACCGCATGTTGACGAGTAATTATTTTTATTTACTCTCTCTTCTTCAATTTATCGTGGCTAATTCGTCACGCCTTTAAAGCTCTATTAATAATCTGATTTAATTGATATTAGTCTGAATGTGTGTCTGTTTCGTATGTTTTTACACTATGGAAGATCTCATGCGAACTGCCTAGTGTGATAAGGAATGCGTGGAAAATTAGAGCCAGAGAAGACCTGACCCCGAACGCCTCATCTCCCACCGTCCTGCTAGGAGCTTTTTCAACAGGACTGGGAGAGCTGAAAACCTTGCAGGGGAGCACAAAAACTAGCGTTCCCATGAGGCAGACGGAGCAAGGAGGGTAGGTGAATGGATGAGACTGTCACGGGTTAAAAATTCCAGCGGTATATCACGACTCCCGCATCCATCTTGGCTTCCTATACTCCTCTCACCCCCTCGACGACATCTCTGAAAGGTTAACCAATGACAAAACTGGAAAATGACGATAATAATCAGAGAGGATGTTTAGAGTGTATTAGTTATCTGAGCACATTGTCGGCGTGGATGAGAAAGAGTACCCTGAAACCCGGGCGCACGATTGCCAAAGACTTCGTGCGGACTCCCAGTGTCAGGGGAGGTGTGCAACCCGCGCACGATAATTCCTCCACCTGGGACGCGACACTGCCAGGAGATGAGGTCGAAATTGAGGACACTGTCACCTTAATTTATTTCCTTACCTATCCAAAACGGTACATAGGAAAGAGGAGCGACCTTTCCGAGAGTATGAGTCAAGACAATAGCACAATACACGACGGGAAGTATCAAGGAGACGGCGGCGAAGTGACGACACCTGCCGACACTTGGCAACTCCTCCCCTCACCTTCGGGAACTCCGCCTATATAAAAGTAAGAGTGTATCTTCTACAAGTCAGTCCATCCCTTCCTTACCTCACTTTCCGTTTCATAGTGCCACAGTCGACGCCGAGACTCGTGCAGAGGATAAGACTAAGAGATAGAAGTCTTCTCCCCAAGATGAGAGGCTCACGCTGGAGGAGTGGCTGTAGAGCACTAGTGTTCCTGCTAGGTGAGGGACCCCGTGACGTCACATGAGGATTACTACTCTGTGTGTGGGTGTGTGTGTGTGTGTGTGGATCTTCAGTGAATGACCCGCACGACTTGACAATGTTGAGTAATGTTCAGTTGCAGGAGGGTATTGTGTCGCCCTTACATCATGAAACTAGACATGTATATATATATACAGTTATACATACATATAGTCATACAACATACACATTATTTGTATGTATGTATATGTGTATAAAAGATACGTTCATACCCTTATTCATGTGGTGTGTAATTGTGCGACAAACATTCATCTGCCGGACAAAACATTCATCAGCGGGACAAAACAGTCATCAGCCGGACAAAACATTCATCTGCTGGACAAAAATTCCTCCGCTCGACAAAATAGCCGTCTATCGGACAAAACATTCATATGGACGAAACATTCATCTCCCAGACAAAACATTCCTCAACTGGACAAAACATTCATCAGCCGGACAAAACATTCATCAGCCGGACAAAACATTCATCTGCCGGACAAAACATTCATCTGCCGGACAAAACATTCATCTGCCGGACAAAACATTCATCAGCCGGACAAAACATTCATCTGCCGGACAAAACAGTCATTAACGTGTTGTAAGACAGTGTTTACTAAGACTCGGTGAATAAACACAAGAAGGAAAATTAAATCCAATCCTTATTATTGATGTAACAATTGTGACAAGTCTATTTTGAGTTGAAATTGAATAGAGGATTGTAAATTGAGTGTAAATAAGGTTGACAAGTTGATGGTGAATAGAGAATTGTAAATTGTCAAGTTGAATCGTAAAATAACTGTAAATTGGATTGTAAATTGACTACCGTAATGTGATAATGTGAATAGGATTGTAAATTGACTACTTGATGCTGTAAATGGGACAGTAAATTGACAAGTTGATGGTGTAAATGAATTGTAAATAGGCAAGTTATTTAAAGTCACACACGAAAAAAATTTGAGAAAATTATCAGTAACTTACCTGTGTACTTTTGCTTTTAAAAACTCTGTAAATAGACTTGAAAGTTAACTTATGTTGGTGAAGGTAAAGTTATTCTCTCTCTCTCTCTCTCTCTCTCTCTCTCTCTCTCTCTCTCTCTCTCTCTCTCTCTCTCTCTCTCTAAAATGGTTCTTTCTTCATCAAGCCTTAGGGATCATTTTCATACTTTATTTCACTTTATTGTCAGCCTTATCTACCAATGCTTGTAGATAGTTGGTTAATATTCAGATAAACTAAGCTGGGGGGGGGTTAATGTTCATGTGGTTCTTATAAGCTTATGGTGTGATCAAAGTTAACTCAGTAGTAATGACGTGAATGTAAGTTGTTAAAGATTTTGTTTATTTAATGGCCAAAAACACAGAGAACAGTTCAGTAGTTTCAAAATGTATTAAAGCTGAAAGTAATACAACACAACAGTTCATGAGCAGTGTGTGTGTGTGTGTGTGTGTGTGTGTGTGTGTGTGTGTGTGTGTGTGTGATAGATCTTTCTTCGCCACTGACTCTTTCTTGGCATCACTGAGGTGGTCGTGGTACTGACATAGGAGAGGCCTGTCGTGGCACATTTTACCTGTATGTACAGTATATCACCGGGTGTGTCTTGTGTTGTCGTACAGGAGCGTCAGAGTTGTCGTCCTCCCTAGGCAGTGTGTGTGTGTGTCTGTCTGTTTGTCTGTCTCTCTGTCTGTCTGTTTAATGTATCCACGTGTGTCTGTGGAATTTTCGGTGTCTGTATGAGGTGATGTCTTAAGGTTGCTTCTGTTTCCCTTGGCTACTGTAGAGGTTGTGGCGGTGGCGCTAGCCGGGCAGAATACCATCCAGGACCTTTCTGACGAAGGGCTGGACTTCTTTTCCTCCTCCATTGATGTGGAGGAGAGCGCAGGAGGCTTGAAGCGGGTGGTGAGGGACGCCCTGGATGACCTGGTGGTGGATGGCGCTATCAGGATCGCTCGGACTCGATCCACGCGGGCGCTGCTGGGGGTGTCCCTCGTGGCCGGAGGCACCCCAGGGCACGACTTCCCTGTTCTCAACTCCGTCCCAGAAACCATCTTCGACTGTGCCAACAGGCAACACGGCTACTATGCCGACATCGACACCGCCTGCCAGGTGTGTAGTGTGTGTGTTGTCACTCCCTCAAACCAGACCTATTTCGAAGTATCTATCCTGTCATCACCACTGTCTCATCATAAACTTCAAAACAACTTTGTATTCATTATCGGTTGTAATAATTAACATTCAGTACAGTACAGTGTAGCAGATCCTGAGTTTAGTACAATATATTTTGAGATGGTATTACAGTTTAAAAGTTATGAGTGTAGGACAATGTAAATGATTCAGTGAAGCAGTTGTTAGCGTCAGTGATACAAAATGGATGATAAAGATGGTGATGGGTTCACTGAGACTTAAGCTTCATGCCAAACCCGTGTCTCCTCAGGTGTTCCACGTGTGTCACGCCGATGGCCGCATGGACAGCTTCCTTTGCCCCAACGGCACCATCTTCCAGCAGCAGCAGCTTGTCTGTGACTGGTGGTACAATGTTGACTGTCAGACTTCCTCTCAACACTTCGGCGTGAACGCGGAGATCGGCAAGGTGCCTGCCACATCCTCGCAGTCCTCGCATGGCGGCGGCTCTAGAGGGTCAAGCTTCCGAAGTGTATCGGGTCAGACGTCATCTAACGCACCAGCTTCTCAGGCAAGACCTCAAGGCCCTCCCATTACGACTTCTTCTGCAGCCTCAGGTCTCGTAGCTCCCGGATCAAGAGTCTCAGGGCAGAGCAGCTTCAGTGGCGGGTCACAACAATTCAGAGGTGCACAAGGGTCCGTTGGCAGTGAGGTGAGGCCATCTCCCACCCCCAGGCCTCCTGCGCATTTCTCTATTAACCAACTACCTTCAACATTTAGACCCACCCAAACACCCGCGGGAACTTCTGCGCCTCTGAGATCCCCTACACCACCAAGAACCCCCACACCTTCAAGAACCCCCACACCTTCAAGAACCCGCACACCTTCAAGAACCCCCACACCCCGAAGAACCCCACACCTTCAAGAACCCCCACACCTTCAACAGCACCTACATTTTCAAGAACCCCACACCTTCAAGAACCCCCACACCCCAAGAACCCCACAAGAACCCCACACCTTCAACAGCACCTACATTTTCAAGAACCCCCACACCTTCAAGAACCCCCACACTTTCAACAGCACCTACATTTTCAAGAACCCCCACATCTCCGAGAACCCCAACAACTACAAGGACGCCGTCAAGAGTAACAGTGTCACGCCGTCCATTTCGTCCTTCCACTGGTGTTGGTGTACCACTCCCGGCCTCCAGCAGGGCCCCCGCAGACGGTGTAAATCTGCTGCTGAGTGGCATCCAGAGCTCCCAAACCCCTGATAATGTGGCTGATGCGAGACAGACCACTTTTGGTGTTCCCCTCCCATCGGCTGGAGGAAACAGGGCCACTCAGAGTGTGTCTAATCAGAACAGATTCCAAACAACATCCGGTGGTAGCCACAGATTCCAAACTAGCCAGGGCGCGGTTATCACTACAAAACAACCACAGACTCCTGCCCCCAGCCGTGCGTCTCAAGGTGCTGGTAGGAGGGCTCAGGGCGTTGGAGTCGGTCAGCCAGTGGTTCCAGCCGCACCAACCACAAGACCTGCCACAACTAGGACAAACAACAGAGGGTCAACCACGTTTGGTCGTCGAACTCCGCAGACCCTGCAAATTGGACAACCTGTAGGAGTACCTCTACCAACACAAAGCACCACAGCAGGTTCTGGGGCAGGTATTCGAGGATCTTCAAGTTTCAGAGGATCCCAGGGAGGTAGCACGAGCCGCGGGGCCTCGCAGAGGATTCCAGGATCTGTTAGTTCCACTTCACAACAAGGAACCAGAGGAGGAACACTTGGCGTCCTTCTTCCATCACCAGGTGGAAGGACAAGCATCGGTGTTCCTCTTCCACCTATTCCTTCAGGAGGAGGTTCCCGCGGAAGTATCAGTGTTCCTCTTCCTTCAGGAGGAGGTTCCCGCGGAAGTATCGGTGTTCCTCTTCCTTCAGGAGGAGGTTCCCGCGGAAGTATCGGTGTTCCTCTTCCTTCAGGAGGAGGTTCCCGCGGAAGTATCGGTGTTCCTCTTCCTTCAGGAGGAGGTTCCCACGGAAGTATCGGAGTTCCTCTTCCATCTCTTCCTTCAGCAGGAGGTTCCCGCGGAAGTATCGGAGTTCCTCTACCCTCCACCAGTGGTGGTTCTTCAGCTGGAAGGTTTGGCACGACAGCCAACAGACCTGGGGGTGTGAGACTGCCACAGGGTACAAGAGGCCCCATCATCATAGTGGAAGATGACAGGGATGACCTATTTGACGATGACAGATTTGATCTGGATGACAGATTTGATTTAGATGACCGCTTTGATTTGGATGACCGATTCGACGATGACCGCTTTGATTTAGATGATCGATTTGATGATGACCGATTTGATTTAGATGACCGCTTTGATTTAGATGACCGATTCGACGATGACCGCTTTGATTTAGATGACCGATTCGACGATGACCGCTTTGATTTAGATGACCGATTCGACGATGACCGCTTTGATTTAGATGACCGATTCGACGATGACCGCTTTGATTTAGATGACCGATTTGATTTGGATGACCGATTCGATGACGACCGCTTCGAGAGGCCCAATAACTTCTTGAGAACCTCCGGCAGACGAGGAGGAGGCAGCAGCCTGGGCGTACCTCTACCTCCCTCCGAGGTCCAGCTCCCTCCTCCATTATCCTTCTAAATGGTTCTCAGACTCACGTATAATGACGAACGCGGGATATAATCGTTATCTGGCTATACTGTGTGTGTGTGTGTGTGAGAGGTGCTGACTGTGTTGCCTCCCGTGATAGTGGGTTTTAGTGTGGCACATGAGGTTGATGTTCCCCCAAGGTGTGTTCTTGAGACCTTCGACCTTCGGTGCATCAGTCAGGTGTTATCCCTATACGTTTATCGTGATATGTGATATTAAGTAAGTCAACTGTATATTTTTTTTCCTGACAACTAACTTTACACCCGAATTAACCATCGTAGCCTTTGACGACTGTGATTTTCATTCAGAAATATTCCTTTTCTAAATAACCTTTGATGTATTACGACCAGTTCCCATGTCTGGCTTCGTCTTCCTGCCAAGGCAAATAGATGAGGTATATATATATATATATATATATTACGGATAAACACTATATATAAAGACTATTTTTATATCTTTAGGTGTAAATAGAATTGAATTATTGTGGGGGGAAAAATTAGCCTTGTTATTTTCTGATATTCAGCTGTAACTTACGACAATGTTCTGAATTCTGTGCTGTGGAAACTACTGTACTGTACTACTAGAGGGCGAGAGTTGACTGTTATGAGGGATCCATGCAGATTGAGTGTGTGTGTGTGTGTGTGTGTGTGTGTGTGTGTGTGTGTGTGTGTGTGTGTGTGTGTGTGTGTGTGTGCGTGTGTGTGTGTGTGCGTGTGCGTGCGTGTGTGTGTGTGTGTGTTGTCCCATTGTATTTGTGCGTGTGTTGCTATTGTTATCACCTTGTGTTTGTGTTGCTGTCACCGTGTTTTTCTCTGTGTGTTTTATAGTCTCTATGTATTGCTATTTCTGTCACTTTGTGTGTTTCCTGCCGTCTCTTAGTGTGTGTTTCTTTCCTTTCATCTTGTCTGTCTGTGTTTGTCATTCATCGTTTATGTATTAATGTGTATGTGACTTGTGTTATGTCTCCTGTTAGTGTTTTGTAGTTTCTGTATGTGTGTGTATGTGTGTCTCTGTCCCCTCGCTATACCTGCACTGTGTCCTCATGTGTCTTGTATCCCCTTGTGTGTTAATGCTACAGTCACCCCTTTATGTATTTAATGTATATGTGTCCACGTATCACCGCCACCACTATTACTGTTATTACGTCACTGCAATATAGCACACCCACCTTTAATTAATTACGCTTAGCAAAATATCTACAATGATTTTTTACTCACCTGTGGAGGATTAATTAATTTAGCCGTGTAGGTAAGGTAATTCATCCCTTTATTGTGTACTCTGTATATCTTCTTTCCTACCTGTGTGCCTTGGGTCTATTTTAGTTCATCTTGTAATACATTTATATTTTTTCATGCATGTTGCAAAAATCAATCTCTCTCTCTCTCTCTCTCTCTCTCTCTCTCTCTCTCTCTCTCTCTGTAGATCTTTGTCCTTGTATTTCATTTGTACTTTTATTTTTCCTCCTCCTCCCAATTATTGTTTTTTTACACCTGTCTTGTGTCTTTTGTCGTTGTTACCTGTTTTACATGTCAATAAAAATATTCACTTCTCTATATTGGTGTTTTTTTCGTTTTCTTTCATTTTTTTTCTTATGTTTGTTCCTTTTGTTTATAGTTTGAGTCTGTACTCTTGTTACTGTATGTAGATGTACAGTTAACTACTAAAGTCCATTCGCCTCTCCTCCTGTACCACGAGATTCAGACTCACGAATCCGAAGCATTTACGGACAGAATCAGACTACTGCTTCGGGTTCACATCGGGGGTTCGAGGGTTCAGGGGTTCGGGACTTAGGGGGTTCAAGGGTTCGGGACTTAGGGGGGATCGCGGGTTCGGTGTCTAGATGTACCACTGGCGTCTTCTCATCTCCTCACGGTAAAGTACTATTGTAAGTAATAAAGTGTAAGATGCTTAGAAGTTTGTTTACATGAGTCTGAAAGTAACATACGGTACTGAACATTAAGGTTAGGTGGAGAATTAAGGTGTGGATAGAGAGAAATTTCATATATTATATTTTTAACAGTAATGATGTATTGTTGCTGTTGGTGTTGTAATGTATCCTGCTGGCTTCTGGGTGTATGAGTGTAAGTAGTTGTTAGCGAAGGTTATTAGTCTGTAAGTGTTGTAAGTATATAATCATCACTATCATCATCGTCATCACTATCGTCATCATCATCATCACTATCATCACTATCGTCATCACTATCGTCATCATCATCATCATCATCATCATCATCATCATCATCATCTCACTTCCTTGCTTTTATTTCTCAACTTTGACTCTCGTTAAACTTGGCCGATACACTCTCTAGCCGCCCACGGTCGACCATTTGAGAGTTTTGCCCTCCTCTTTCATCTCTTTCTCTTCGTGTGTTCGTTTATCACGGTTTTCTCTCTCTGTATCTCTATCTCCTTTCTTTCTCCTAGTACACTTTATACTCTCCCGGTACTCACCACCCCCTCCTCCCGGTACTCGCCACCACCTCCTCCCGGTACTCACCACCACCTCCTCCCGGTACTCACCACTACCACCTCCCCACCTCGCCACCACCTCCTCCCGGTACTCACCACCTCCTCCCGGTACTCACCACCACCTCCCCCCCGTACTCACCACCACCTCCTCCACTCACCACCACCACCTCCTCCCGAGCCACTCCACTCTCTCCCGCCTCACCTCACCTCCTCCCGGTACTACCACCACCTCCTCCCGGTACTCCTCGGTACCACCACCTCCTCCCGGCACTCCACCACCTCCTCCCGGTACTCACCACCACCTCCTCTCACTACCACCCTCCCGGTACTCACCACCTCCCCTCCTCCCGGTCACTCCGCCACCTCCCGGTACTCACCACCACCTCCTCCCGGTACTCACCACTACCACCTCCCGGTACTCGCCACCACCTCCTCCCGGTACTCACCACCACCTCCTCCCGGTACTCACCACTACCACCTCCCGGTACTCGCCACCACCACCTCCCGGTACTCACCACTACCACCTCCCGGTACTCACCACCACCACCTCCCGGTACTCGCCACCACCACCTCCTGGACACGAACTCGAGTTTACTTTTCGGGTTCCCACGGGTGTGACGCCACAGGGATCAGCTGATGGTGTAAACAGAGGGTGAGAACCAAGGTCGCTTGACTATCCTCCCGCCGCCGCTTTACATTTTCACCACCACTCATAGTCTTGTCCGCCACGCTTTAGTTTTCTTAATAATCAGTGAAAAAAAATGTCTTAGTGTTTCTTATGAGGTTTGAAGATGTGTCAGGTGATTATGTTGTTTTTAATTCACTTTGAAGCTCTTGTATGTATTTATGCTGAAGATAGAGAGTATATTCTTCTTCTCTGTCACATTACTACCGTCTTTATTACCCCTTATCTTCTATGTCTCTTCTTCTTTCCCTCCCCATTTTTGGTTTGCGCTCTGACCTCTTCTTCTTTTCTTCTTTTCATTCTCCATCTCTCCGTGGCGACCATCTTCACCTTGTTGGTTACGTGAGACGAGGTCAACCCAGGTCAAGGCATCGGGGTCTCTTGTGTGTGTGTGTTTCGACAGGTGATGAAGCTTGTGACCTCACCTTTATTCTTTCTTTCTTTCTTCTTCTTTCGTCTTTGTTGAATGGATCAGAGGGTTGGGTCCTGTTGAGTAAGTTCTTGTCTCTCTCTCTCTCTCTCTCTCTCTCTCTCTCTCTCTCTCTCTCTCTCTCTCTCTCTCTCTCTCTCTCTCTCTCTCTCTCTCTCTCTCTCATGGGCCTCAAGTTTATATGTCTAGATCAGTATAATACATTGAATTTGTTCCCTTAAAGATGCCTAAGAAAATCACATCTGGTTATGAGTCACAGTGTAGTTTGGATGCCATCTTGAGAGCGTCTTTGTGCTGCAGCGTAAGTGAGTGAATGTCGTGTTGGTGAGTTGCCTTCCCCAGTAATACAGGTGAATGGTTTCTCATAATAGTAGTTAAGGGTGAAAGGTTAAGATAATAGGTCATAGAAAATACAGGTTAGAGGGAAAGTTTAACGATGGAAACTTCGAAAATCCAGAATAGGGAAAGTTTGATGGACGAGTCTTACAAAATCTGGCGTAAGGTGAAAATCCAGGTTAAAGTGAAATGCAAATAAGGGTTAATTTAATGGATGGAACTTAGAAAAATACACGATAAGGAAAGTCTTACTCACGATACCCAGACAAAAATATAGTTTGGGGAAAGTTGAACGCACGAAAGAGAAAGTCCTGGAGGTAAAATGCAGTTTAGGGAAAGATTATAGTACTGGCCTTGTGATTCTCCGGGAGGCGATGGTGTCCTCCGTACAGCGGGCCATTCTTCCATTTTGGTGGGGCGGAGGAGAGAGAGATAGAGGGCGTCTCGGGGCAAGAGTCACGGACGACGCGAGGTCACGGTGGGTGGTGGGGGCAGAGGGCACGTGAAGGGGTGAATAGGGAGATGAGAGTTGGGAATTACTGGAGGAGAGGGGTGAGAATTGGGGTACTGTACGTGAGTGAGGGGTGAGTGGAGGTCCTATAGGTGGAGGGGTGAGAGTGGAGGTCCTATAGAGGGGGTGAGAGGGGGTACTGTAGGTGGAGAGGAGAGTGGGGGTACTGTACGTGAGTGAGGGGTGAGGTGGGGTGGAGGGGGGTGAGAGTGGGGGTACTGTAGGTGGAGGGTGAGAGTGGGGGTACTGTAGGTAGGATGAAGGTAGAGAAACAGCTGAGAGAAAGTAGGGAGTGGTGACGGGGAAGCAAGACTTATCTTCTTTGTCAGCTCAGTAACCTGGTCTGGTGGTCGGGCATTTCTCTGGTACACCCTGTTAGCAAGTGGAAATCGAGTAGTGGGTGAATGGAACAAGTTACAAAACATCATTATTGACTCGAATACGATGAATAGCTTCAAACATAGGTTGGATGAATATATGAGCAATAGGGGTTGGGTGTAAATGGGACTGCCCAGTATGGGCCAATAGGCCCGCTGCAGTTTCCTCCATTCTTATTTTCTTATGTTCATGCACGGGGCTCTTGAGTGTACCTGAACATGTGTCGGTGTTGGTCAAGTCTGGTCTCTTGCCGAGTTTCAGTCAGGTCAACATATACCTTATTTTAAGACGTATGGAAGGTATTATTATTATTATTATAATTATTATTATTATTATTATTATTATTATTATTATTATTATTATTATTATTATTATTATTATTATTATTATTATTATTATTATTATTATTATTATTAAGGTCAAGGTACTGGACATTCTCCTGCACTTCTCCCCAGTCATTCTAGTGATCGTAGTTGAGGCTGACAGATGCCACACACTGAGTCTCCACAGTCAGGGGACAGAAATGTGTGTAGGTGAGTGAATAGCGTCTAACATTGCATACACGAAACACACAAACAACTCTGGTCTTACACTG
>NW_024742238.1:6175158-6192658 GCF_018991925.1 Homarus americanus | reverse complement strand
GTAGTGGTGATGCTGATTGTGGTGGGTAGTAGTGATGATGATGATGATTGTGGTGGTAGAAGTGGTGGTGATGATTGTGGTGCTGATGAAGATAATGGTAAAGTGATGATGATGATTGTGGTGGTAGTAGTGGTGATGATTGTGGTGGTAGTAGTGGTGATGATAGTGGTGGCAGTAGTGGTGATGCTGATTGTGGTGGTGTAGTGATGATGATGATGATTGTGGTGGTAGTAGTGGTGATGATTGTGGTGGCAGTAGTGGTGATGCTGATTGTGGTGGTAGTGTGATGATGATGATGATTGTGGTGGTAGAAGTGGTGTGTGGTGCTGATGAAGATAATGGTAATATTGATGATGATGATTGTGGTGGTAGAGGTGGTGGTGGTGGTGTGATGTGATGTGATGAAGATAATGGTATGTGTAATGTGTGGTGTAGTGTGGTGATGATGATTGTGTTGGTAGTAGTAGTGATGATTGTGGTGGTAGTAGTGATGATGATGATGATTGTGGTGGTAGAAGTGGTGGTGGTGGTGATGATTGTGATGCTGATGAAGATATGGTAATGTGATGATGATTGTGGTGGTGGTAGTAGTGGTGATGATGATTGTGTTGGTAGTAGTGATGATGATGATGTGTTGGTAGTGAGTGATGATGATGATGATTGTGGTGGTAGAAGTGGTGGTGGTGGTGATGTTTGATGATTGGTATATTGATGATATGATTGTGGTGGTAGTGGTGATGGTGGTGATGATTGTGATGCTGATGAAGATAATGGTAATATTGATGTGATGATTGTGGTGGTAGTGTGGTGATGATGATGTGTGTGTTGGTAGTAGTGGTGTTGATTGTGGTGGTGTGGTGATGATTGATGATTGTGGTGGTGTAGTGGTGATGATGATTGTGTTGGTAGTAGTGGTGATGATGATTGTGTTGGTAGTGTAGTGATGATTGTGGTGGTAGTAGTGATGATGATGATTGTGGTGGTAGATGGTGGTGGTGATGATTGTGATGCTGATGTGAAGATAATGGTATATTGATGATGATGATGATTGTGGTGGTAGAAGTGGTGGTGATGATTGTGTGTGATGAAGATAATGGTAATATTGATGATGATGATTGTGGTAGTAGTGGTGATGATGATTGTGTTGGTAGTAGTAGTGATGATTGTGGTGGTAGTAGTGGTGATGATGATTGTGTTGGTAGTAGTGGTGATGATGATTGTGTTGGTAGTAGTAGTGATGATTGGTGGTAGTAGTGATGATGATGATGATTGTTTGGTAAGTGGTGGTGATGATTGTGGTGCTGATGAAGATATTAATATTGATGATGATGTTGTTGGTAGTAGTGGTGATGATGATTGTGTTGGTAGTGGTGATGATGATTGTGTTGGTAGTGTGATGATGATGATGATTGTGGTGGTAGTGGTGGTGATGATTGTGATGCTGATGAAGATAATGGTAATATTGATGATTGTGGTGGTAGTAGTGGTGATGATGATTGTGTTGGTAGTAGTGGTGATGATTGTGGTGGTAGTAGTGGTGATGATGGTGGTGATGATTGTGGTGGTAGTAGTGGTGATGATGGTGGTGATGATTGTGGTGGTAGTAGTGGTGATGATTGTGGTGGTAGTAGTGGTGATGATGGTGGTGATGATTGTGATGGTAGTAGTGGTGATGATTGTGGTGGTAGTGGTGATGATTGTGGTGGTGATTCTTGAACCTGTTTCATTTCACTTGATTTTATTTCCTTCCTCTTTTTCTTTTCTTCTTCTTCGTGTTGGTTTAATCTTGCCTTAATCACTCTCCTGTTATCGTCTTATCTGTCTTCATCAATGTCTTTAATTCCTTTCTTCTTAAAATGGTTCAGTCATTCAATTTTTTCTTCTTTCTTTTCTTTCTTTCTTCGTCAATTTTACTTTTTATTAAACCATGATTCGTTTTTTTTGTGTGTGGTTTATTTATTAGTTTCTTTAGTTTCTCATTCTCTTCTTCCTCCTTCCCCTTTCTCCTTCTTTCTCCTTCACTCCTCCTCCTCCTCCCTCATCTCCTCCTATTCCACCTCTCCTCCCTCCTTCCTCCTCCTCCTCTTCCTCCTCCTCCACCTCTCTTCTCCTCCTCCTCTTCCTCCTCCTCCACCTCCTCTTCCTCCTCCTCCTCCTCCTCCTCCTCCTCCTCACCTCCTCTTCCTCTTTCATTTAATCTTAAGATGATCTCTTCTCTTAATTTCTTCTCCTTGTATAAATTATTCTAAAGTTTCTCTCGTCATTATTTATTACTTTCTCTCTATTTCCTCATTACGTTGATGTGGTTCAGTCGTGAGTAATTGCATTTCCTTATTTATTTGATTTATTTATTTCTCTTTTATTAGATTTGTCTGATTATCGCTTTTGTTTGTGTTTGTTTGTTTGTTTTTCCTGTTTAGTTCGTCCGTCCGTGTTATTAATTTTCTTTTATTTTTCGATTTTTTATCTATTTTCGTTTTTTATCGTTTTTTAGTAATTTGTTTTTCTTTATTTTTATTTTGATTATCAATTATTTTCCTTGTTATTTTGTTTGTTATTGTTTCCGTTTTCTCTCGCCTCAGCCACGTATCGTTTCCCGTTTTCTTTCACACCACAAACTTCATTATTTACACCAGTCAGCTCATTGGTATCTTAGACTTGAGTATTTTTTTAATATCTGTTTTGAAAGTAGGTGGTGAATGAACTTCTTTCTTGTTGTCTTTCTGTCACTTTTTTTCTTTAAGTTTTCATTGGGATTATTTTCTTTTTTCTTTCCTTCATTCATTCTATTTGTCCACCCATCCTTCTCTCCTCACTTCTTTCGTTCCTCCTTTTATTCCTCCCTCCCTCCCACCCTTCCTTCCTTCCTTCCTTCCTTCCTTCCTTCCATCTTTGTAATTCTTTTATCAATATGATACATCTCTCTCAGCCATTCCGGTGAAAGTAATTGAGAAAGGAAAGTTTTTCAAGTGTGTGTGTGTGTGTGTGTGTGTGTGTGTGTGTGTACAACTCTCTCTCTCTCTCTCTCTCTCTCTTATATAGTCCGTTAATTAGAGGTTTCACTGTATTAAAACATAGCGGATGAGAGCCCACAAGGATCCTGGGCTCCAGTTGAGAGAGTTGGTGAATCTATGAAGGCGACCAGAGAGAGAGAGACAGAGAGAGAGAGAGAGACAGAGAGATAGAGAGAGAGACAGAGAGAGAGAGATAAGTAACACATGCATAAACGAAGAAGGAATTACTCTGGTGTGATAATGATCTTGGTTGGCCGGCATAAACCCCCGACGACTGGCAGTGTAATGAAGATAAACACCGGAGATTAAACCGGGGTGTGGAGACTTACCTGTGAGACCTAAAACACACACACACACACACACACACACACACACACACACACACACACACACACACACACACACACACACACACTGAATAATTAGGATGAACAATTAACACTGATTACTTAAAGGTGCCACTGGATTTTGTTTTGATTAAAGACGCCATATTGGAAGAAGTTAATGACTCGTGTTATTATGTATTAACTAGTGTGTAATTATGGTCTACGTCGGGTTGTTTATGTTGATTAAATGTCATTAACTTTAAGACGCCTTTAAGCTCCTTTGTTCATTAACGATACATATAAACTGTATCCCAAGTTACAGCCAACGTATTGTTTTGTGTTTATATTGTGGGTGGGGGTAAAGGGATCACCTGAAGATTAGACACCCCGAGCTTATTTCACCTGATGATTGAACGCCCTGATCTAATCTGACCTATCCTAACCCAACCTGACCTTACCTTACCTGACATAACCTAACCCAATCTAACATTACCTGACGTGATCAAACCCAATCTAACCTAACCCAGCCTAACCTAACCTAATCCCAAGGTAACCTATCGCAACCCAACCTTGAGCAAACATATAGTACCAAATCTTTCCCCGTTGGCAAGTGATTTTCCCCAAGGACCAGCACTTCCCAAGTAGCTTCTCTGAAAGGCCAAAGCTTTACTGAAATAACTGTACCTCCCTCCCTAAATGGTACAGGGTTGAATGATGTTGTTGCTTGTGTTCGATGCGTCCCACACAACACACCACCACCACACTCGTGAAATTGTTTGGGTAAACACGAGCCACGGTAGTCAGCAGCATTACCGCCAGGGCACGAGAGAACCCTGAACTTTTAAAGGTTCATGCCATTCGCTACGGCGGCGGAAGGGGGGGAGGGGGGGTAGCAGGATGGAAGACGGTACAGTAGACAAAAAAAACATGAGTGAACCTCCCAAACAGTCATAGCGGCAGCCATCTCTCGCCCCAGGTGCGTTGCGTCATTGGGCCACGCCGGGGCTACGCATCCGGTTTTACCTGACGCCCTGAAACCCGATTTTGAAACAGCAGATGAGTCGGAGTGGCGTAGCGAGTTTTTGTAGCGATGCATCACGGCTCCTGCCCTCTCCACCCTCCAGCCCGGCCTCCTCCACGCCGCGCCACACACCTGTAATTACCTCCCTCACAGCGCCAGACGAATTAATGCCTGGCAGGGGCGATCATGAATGAATTTTGGAGACACTGGAATGCACAAAACGTGAACGATCCTCGGAGAAGTGACTCAAGCGGCGAAAACTCTGTGGTAGTTAGCGGTGAGGGTGAGGCGGGGCCGGGCGGTGTAAGGGCGAGATTCTCTGTTTACGATCACTTTCTCAACGCCTTTATTGTGTGTTCGAGGTCGCCGCCGCTGCCGTCTCCTTTGATATATTTATTGTTATCGTTTTCGTATATTTCTTTTGTTTCGGTTCCCTCCTGTAGATGTAATATTTATTCCGTCATTATTCATATTTTGAGGTCAGGCCCGGAGTCTTGTCAGAATGTGAGTCGCGGGGTTATTTTTGGGGCTATGTTTTTCTTTTTAGTTTGATGTTGAAATTGGTGGCTTATGGTTCTATATCGGGTGTGTGGAATGTTTGTTTACACACACACACACACACACACACACTTGCTCAAGGCTGTCCGTCGTAGCCGTCGACGACTCTACAGTACTTCATCATGAAATCGATGATGATGGTGATGATGATGAACTAGGAATGTTGTCGACGGTGCCACTGTGGAGTCGGACCCTTGACCCACAGACTATCACACACTAGGCAGGACAGCTCCGGGTTGGGTGGGTGGTCTCTGGGAGGGCCATTGTGTCTCCTTTCCCTACATGCACATCTGGCCCCATTACACCCCTTCTCGAGATGTTTGACGCCATGGGTACAGGTTGGATGCAATAGTTTCAAGATCTTTTAGGGGAATGTTACATATTTTTATCATCATTCTGAGCTGGTCTTTGTACCTTTTGGATTGTCCTCCAGGGTTGCAGGCAAGCACACACACACACACACACACACACACACACACACACACACACCAGAATGTAAGCCTGCATGAGTTAATGTGATTTAATAAGTGGTCACATTCCCAAGGCTATACTGCTCGGGCACCCGTATGTACTTCCTCCGCCACCCTACCGCCATTCATCACTACCGTCCTCACCTCACCTCATCATCAACAGGAAAATAGACCTACTTCACCGTTTCAGCCTACCCCCTCCCCCCTTGTGTTGTAAACTTGTAACCTCCTTTTGGCCTGACAAAGGAGTAACACGAAGCAGGAGTCCGAACATGCGGTTTCGAAACAGTTGGTGTGTGTGTTGTCGAGGAACTCCCCCTGCAGAGTCTCGCGGCGGCCTTGGGGTTCATAAACTGTGTTGAATATTCTGGAACACGTGAAGATAAGATAACATAACATATAATTATAAATAATTTTTACTATATATTTAAGTTGAGAACAATTATTTAAAACCTAAAGATGCTGTCCATTATGTTTCTCAAGTTTACACAAGTCTCCTTTTATAAATACTGAACTACTGATAATTGTAATTAGATCTGTATATAAATAATGAATTAATTATATTAGGTAAGAAGAGTCTTTAGGGATGAATAAAACTCTGCAAAAATGTTTTAACTTAAAAAACAATTGTACATGTTCAGCTTATTAGTAAAAAATATATATTTATAATATTAATGGGAAAAATAGTAATAACAAACGCTAATTAATATATGTCTAGATCATTAAATAAACGGATAATAATATGTTAACATTGATAATAATTTATATATATTTATGTTTGCGTATTTGGAGTCATCACGAATCATAAACAGTATACTGTATGTATAACGGAAAATGTGAAGGAAAGAAATGAAAAAAGGGAGGACTGTGAAAAGAGTTAGGTTTAACGGGGAGGCGTGGGGCTGTGTAAACGACAGTTTATTACAATTACTTCAATGTAATTCCTATTGGCCCCGGCCTGAAATACCCCAGTTATCCCACTCTCCTTTAACTGGTAAGGGGCACACACCTCTTCGTGGGAGCAGGAGGACCCCTCCTTTTTATCCTTGGAGGAGGATGTTGAGGAGGAGGAGGACCCTTCCTTTTTATCCTCCGAGGAGGAGGACCCCTCCTTTTTATCCTTGGAGGAGGATGTTGAGGATGAGGAGGACCCTTCCTTTTTATCCTCCGAGGAGGAGGACGCCTCCTTTTTATCCTTGGAGGAGGATGTTGAGGATGAGGAGGACCCTTCCTTTTTATCCTCCGAGGAGGAGGACCCCTCCTTTTTATCCTTGGAGGAGGATGTTGAGGATGAGGAGGACCCTTCCTTTTTATCCTCCGAGGAGGAGGACCCCTCCTTTTTATCCTTGGAGGAGGATGTTGAGGATGAGGAGGACCCTTCCTTTTTATCCTCCGAGGAGGAGGACCCCTCCTTTTTATCCTTGGAGGAGGATGTTGAGGATGAGGAGGACCCTTCCTTTTTATCCTCCGAGGATGAGGAGGAGGACCCCTCCTTTTTATCCTCCGAGGATGAGGAGTAGGACCCCTCCTTTTTATCATCCGAGGATGAGGAGGAGGACCCCTCCTTTTTATCCTCCGAGGATGAGGAGTAGGACCCCTCCTTTTTATCATCCGAGGATGAGGAAGAGGACCCATCCCTTTTATCCTCTTTATGCCTGTGGTAGGAGGAGGAGAAGGACACCTCCTTGCAGAAGGGGTCGGGGGTGCACACCTCATTGATGTAGGAGGGGGAGCAGACCTCGTCTGTAACGTTGAGGGAGGAGAAGGTGGCAGAAACCTTCTCCTTCATTTTGGTGGAGGTGAAGGACCTCATCTTCTCCTTCAGGGAGTCGGTCTCCTTTTCCTCACCAGAGGTGAAGGAGTCCATCAGACCCTTAAAGGCGACACTCGTCTCCTGGCGGTGCACACAACCACGGAAAGTGATCTGCACAGCTTGGCTGATGCGCACCCGCACCTTCACCTCCCTCTCCGGACTGCACCTAACCTGGTGCTCCTCCAGCACCATCCCTGTCTTCACCACCGGCAGGTCAGCCTGGATGGAATTTTGGTCTGAAAGATTTTTTTCAGCTGACATTAGATTAACAAAATAAAAATGAAAAATTAGATTGATAAAATTTAGCTGACAACTTTTGTTTCCTTGGCCTTTTAATTTTTCAGGAACACCCAGAAGAGATGACCCGAATGCACCGGTAAGAGACGGTAATCAAATACAAATTCACCTGAATATAATAACAACACAGTAGACAGGTAGAGATCATCAGTAATAGACGCATCTCTTGACTTTAATCGCCATGGATAGACGACTGATAAAATAGATCCAGGTGTCTGAATAGCCTCTCAAAAATTAGACCATTAAGAATCTATAGACAAGAATAGATAACTTAGATAATCAGTAATAGATTCACCTGTACGTTAATATGTCAAGCTGCATTTGTGACTGCCTTTGAGGAGGATGTCGTGAGGAGAATATAAAGACATCTTTTTGTTGTTGTTGATATTGCATGGCAAGAGAATGAGATGGCAATGCACGAACCCCCCTCCGACCCTCACTCTTTTTTGCAGTGAGGGGATGTTGCAAGGGGAAGTGGGATAGTAGCGAGAATAGGAGAGTGTGGTAAAGGATGGATGATGAGTGGGTTGGTGGGAGGGTGGGATGGCTTGTGCTGAGACTCTACCATAACTAGACATACCTGTCCCGTCCCTCCCCTCTCCTCAGTCTCTCTCACCCTAATTAGGAGAGAGAGAGAGAGAGAGAGAGAGAGAGAGAGAGAGAGAGACCCCAATCACTCTCTCCCTAATTGAACCTGTACCCTAGCTTGGAGGAGGAGGTTCTATTGTGGTGGAGCGGAGCGAGATGTATCGTATTGCTTTTGTTCTTTGTTGATATTAGTTACAGCACCGACCACCAGGGGGGATGTGTCTCGTGTCTATTGTTTCTTGTTCCTCTGGTCGGTGTTTATGTTCCTGTTCCGTTCACCTGTCTTACAACGGTTGTTGTTGTTGTTTATTTCCGAGTTGAGTTGGAGACTTTTATACCTACGTCTTGGGAAACTCCTCAGTAAACAAAGAGAGAGAGAGAGAGAAAGAGAGAGAGGATTTGTGTGTGTGTGTGTGTGTGTGTGTGTTTGTAGTGTTTATACAGTTACATATGTACAGTCGTGATATCTTCAATGTAATTACAATGGTGTTGGTACCTTCACTGTCATTACATTGGAGCGATGGGGCTACGTCCAATACCATTACATTACAGTACTATGAGTGGCACTTTACCTTACTTATACATAACGGTGATGTTGCGTCACCTTCACTGTTACCGTGCCACCAATATAATTACAATGGTAACAGTAGGATGGTAGAGTGCTATCCTTAACATAATCACATTGGTATATTCACGACGACACTGTATCACTAACTCCAACATAGCTACAGTGTTACAGTGACATTAGCTCCAGCATAGTTACAGTGGTACAGTGACGTTACCTCCAGCATAGTTACAGTGGTACAGTGACTTTACCTCCAGCATAGTTACAGTGGTACAGTGACTTTACCTCCAGCATAGTTACAGTGGTACAGTGACTTTACCTCCAGCATAGTTAAAGTGATACAGTGACTTTACCTCCAACATAGTTACAGTGCTACAGTGACGTTACCTCCAACATAGTTACAGTGCTACAGTGACGTTACCTCCAGCATAGTTACAGTGGTACAGTGACTTTACCTCCAGCATAGTTACAGTGCTACAGTGACTTTACCTCCAGCATAGTTACAGTGCTACAGTGACTTTACCTCCAGCATAGTTACAGTGCTACAGTGACTTTACCTCCAGCATAGTTACAGTGATACAGTGACTTTACCTCCAGCATAGTTACAGTAGTACAGTGACTTTACCTCCAGCATAGTTACAGTGCTACAGTGACGTTACCTCCAGCATAGTTACAGTGGTACAGTGACTTTACCTCCAGCATAGTTACAGTGCTACAGTGACTTTACCTCCAGCATAGTTACAGTGGTACAGTGACTTTACCTCCAGCATAGTTACAGTGATACAGTGACTTTACCTCCAGCATAGTTACAGTGCTACAGTGACTTTACCTCCACCATAGTTACAGTTTTACAGTGACTTTACCTCCAACATAGTTACAGTGCTACAGTGACTTTACCTCAAACATAGTTACAGTGCTACAGTGACGTTACCTCCAGCATAGTTACAGTGGTACAGTGACTTTACCTCCAGCATAGTTACAGTGCTACAGTGACTTTACCTCCATCATAGTTACAGTGCTACAGTGACTTTACCTCCAGCATAGTTACAGTGCTACAGTGACTTTACCCCCAGCATAGTTACAGTGCTACAGTGACGTTACCTCCAGCATAGTTACAGTGGTACAGTGACTTTACCTCCTGCATAGTTACAGTGCTCCAGTGACTTTACCTCCAGCATAGTTACAGTGGTGGCGGCGCCCTCCTTGACGTAATGGTCAGCCGTAAAGGTGTGTACTCCCACAGGTGTGATAAGGTAATTAGTTTATCGTCTGCCAGGTGTCGGCCACACGCAACTCATCAACTGTGTGTGTGTGTGTGTGTGTGTGTGTGTGTGTGTGTGTGTGTTAGTTGACCTTGTCCTCTTGGTGCGTACACACACACACACACACACACACACACACACCAAAAGGCGGTTAACCCGACAAACACGCATTCGGTACGGAAATAGCTAGACCAACACACATTAAATAATAATAATAATAATAATAATAATAATAATAATAATAATAATAATAATAATAATAATCAGAAAAAGTAATACTTGTAATAAAAATAATGAAAACAAAAACACTAACAACAACAACTGCGGTAATAACACAATAACAAGGAAAATAACATTAAGGTTGTTGGTTAACGTCTCCAGCAAGGGGGGGGGGGGTCACCTGTGGGCCTCCTACAGTAGTTAAGGTGAGTGCAACATGCAACATTGCAGTCCTGGGTATAGGCTTCCCGGTGTGAATATGACGTCCGCACGAATCTTTCTCCTCTGTGGATACACCTCTGCCCTTTCTTTGTGGCCACAACTCAGTCCTTCCTTTGTGGCCACAACTCAGTCCTTCCTTTGTGGCCACACCTAACTCAGTCCTTTCTTTGTGGCCACACCTCAGTCCTTCCTTTGTGGCCACACCTAACTCAGTCCTTCCTTTGTGGCCACACCTCAGTCCTTCCTTTGTGGCCACAACTCAGTCCTTCCTTTGTGGCCACACCTAACTCACTCCTTCCTTTGTGGACATGTCCAACTCTTTCTTTTTGTGACCATACTTACTAACTATGTAGCCACGCCTCCCTCCCTGTGACGTAACCCCGCCACATGATGTATTCTTGGCTCACGTGTGTTAGAAGGAAGGGAAAAAATACATTTACTCAATAACACTCTTCTCTCTCGGACTGGGGGTGTAAGGGTCGTGTGTGGTGACGACTGGGGTGGTGCAAGAGTCGTATTGCGGATAGAAAAACAAATAAAAATCCAGGTAACAAAGCCAGTTCAGTGCAGATGTTCTTAACTGAAAACTGTGGAAGGGAGGGAGATGGAGAGGGGGATGATCCTGTTCCATATAAAATTTTTACTCCTTGTCACCTGGAAAAGAAAAGAAAAATACATTCAACCCTTGAAATTCACTCAACACGATACACTTCAGGGAAATCTGATACGTGTGAGAGAAAAAAGCAGAAACTCAGGTAAGATGTCCATAAAACACAGGTAACCTATTAGAAAATTCAGGGTATCGTGTTACAGGTGAGAATATCAACACACGACGATCAGAAATCACAGGTGTGGGTGGGAACATCTCGGAGGGGGGGGGGGGGGGTCGGGTGTCGTGTCACGGGTGAAATTTTAGTCTCCTGTCTACTGGAAAATAACATCTCAGGTATGTAGTCCAGGGTGCTTTAGACATGCCAGAGACACCTTTCATTCTATATACGGGACGGGGTGGGAAGGGACGGGGTGGGACGGGACGGGGTGGGAAGGGACGGGGTGGGAAGGGACGCTTTGGCCAGATTCTCAGCATTTTATTGTCGTTTGTCCAGCTGATGTTTCCTAGTAAACTGTGATACTCGTCTTGCATCACGTGAAGATTTGCCACTCCCAGCTTATTTCACCTGAAGATTAGCCACCCGAAAGCCACCTGGGTTAACCCTTTGAGTACGATGGCTTAACTTCTTGAGTACGATGACTTAACCCCTTGAGTACGATGACTTAACCCCTTGAATACGACAACTTAAACAGCTCTACGTAAGAACTACAACTGATACTATTCGCCATCGATCGCCACTTCGCTACTCGTGATGTCTTTTAAGTTGACGATAAATAACAGCCGTCCTTCAAACTCCACGAAAGACTTCAATACAATACGAAACAATCTTAAACTTATAATAAACTCAAAGGCTATTATGGAACATCATCGATCAGTGTCGTTTACCATCGTACGCCTAAGTCTTAATTCTCACACGAGGGAAAAATTAAGACATATGGTTAGAAATATTACTTATTAAATTTTTTGGGGAAACCATTTTGTGTTTTCCAGTGTTTTCGTCGTCACTTTCTAGGTAATTCTCTCCCATCCTGGAAAAAAAAATACTTTGGACATGAGATAACATTAAATTTCTCGAAGTGCTTTTGTTTTCTGCGTTAAAATTGTAGGCGGAGTAGATAGATTAGAGGAGAGAGAGAGAGAGAGAGTGAGAGAGAGAGAGAGAGAGAGAGAGAGAGAGAGACGGTCATTACTATCCAGCAATAAAACCCTGACGAGGATGTAAACGATTCACCAGTGTTTACATGAGGTGTCGTGGGGGGGGGTGGGGGGTATTTACCTGACCTTTAAAGAAAATGGTGTGTTGCGCATCCTCCAGTGTGTGTGTGATCACTCCATTCTTCTTCTTCTTATCACTCGAAGTCATCCGACCCGCCCCCCAAACCCGACCCGACAAACCCGGCATCTTCTTAACAACACGGCCCGACCACCCCTCACTGGCTCATCACCTTGAAGCTGGTGTGTGTCGTGACCACTTTCTCCGATCCTTCCTACCCATCTCTCTCCTCTTCTCCCTCTCTCCTTCTCTCCCTCCTCTCCGTCCTCTCTCCCTCTCTTCATCCTTCTCTCCGTCCTCCACCTATTCTCTCTCTCTCGCAATTTTTTGAACTTGTGGGGCTTTTAACGCGACGATGTAACCTAACCTAACCTAACCTTCTTAACCCAACCCAACCTAACGTAACCCAACCTGTGACCTACAGTATGGTGGAGCAGGCATATGTTAGCTCCACGTATGAACACTCCACTAAGTAATGCCCTCTAACGTGTGTATATGCCTCTCTTACATCAGCCTATCACCCTCTGCCCTTCTACAGTATAAGCGAGACACCTTCAGGAGTTCTCATAGCTACTACACGTGCATACTGCCACCCAATCAAACTCAGGTGCGATAGGGTCATTAGTATTTTATTGTACAGGTAATATATATATATATATATATATATATATATATATATATATATATATATATATATATATATATATATATATATATATATATATATATATATATCCGGCTTTGGGGTGAATAATAAACCGAGAGCTGGATTTAGGTGTCTCCCTTTCCGTAGATAGATAATAATGTACCGTCCTCTCTCTTTACTTTAGTCTCCCTGGTGAGGAGCCGCGTCGTTTTCTCTGAGTGTCGCCTCGGCCCAAGAGCTTAAATTATAATATATTTGTCTAAGTTCTTCCTTGTTAAACGTTGTAAAATATGATGCTGCTTCTCTAATTTAAGAATATTAATTGTAATAAATAATGATAATCAGTATTTTAAAGTAATATTTTCTCAAGGTTAGAAAATAATTATTAAAAAGTGTTAGTGTTTTCGAATTATTTGTTGACATAATTTTCGACTTTCTGAAGCTACTCGTGTTAATTTAGTTCCTCATGGCGTGGGTTAACAGAACACATATACTGTACCTACACTAGAGTCTCGGTGATAATTTGTCGCCATTTGTTCCATTTTCCTTGTTGTTTTAATGGGACACTTATAGGTTAGGTTAGGTTAACGTTAAGGTGATTAATGTTAATGTGGATCTAATCTCCAGGTTAGGTTAGGTAAGGTTAATGTTTATGTAAAGTAACCTGAGTGGTGTCTAATCTTCAGGTCATCGCTACATCTCTATAGGGGATGCGCACCTAACCACTGTACTGTTCTTACCAACATATGTTAGTAAATCATTTTCTAATGGTGTATTGAAATGGTACCCGAGACCTCTCAGGCACACCGAGGGGCTTGTGGTAAGTGCCAAGTTGTATGTCTTTCGAGGGTGCCAGTGTGAAATATATTCTACCGTGATTATTAAGAAAGGGATATATTTTGACCGCGTTGTTTTATATTTGTAGTTTATTATTATTTATTTTATTGGTGGCGAGGCTTATAGGGTACAATTTGAATATTATTATTATTATTATTATTATTATTATTATTATTATTATTATTGAATATTTTATGGAATTTCATGTGTGACAATAGTACAAAAATATACAATGTTATTTCCTATATTATTATTACCAGAAAATATAATTGCAAATTTTTTTATTGTTATTACATTGATTATTGATTAGGAAGTGTTATTATTGCATTTAGAGTCATTGTAGCATTAACTGTGACTGAAGGTGTAGTTGGCTTACCTGTATATATAGGTTCTTAATTAATTCTTTTTTCTTTCTTTTTTTAGGAAATCGACAGACAAGGTAAGTAAGGCGAAATTCACGGGAGGAGAGTGTGAACTGTGTGGTGGGGAAGGTGTGTGGTAGTATGGTGGTGATGGGGTGGAAGTGTGGTGTGGTTGTGGTGGTGTGGTGTGGTTGTGGTGAGGAGGTATCTGTGTCTGTAAGGAGAGTTATCGTCTAGGCTTTTCTATAACCATTACTTTACCCGATGGTGTAGTGTGGTGTGGTGTGGTGTGGTGTGGTGTGGTGTGGTGTAGTGGGATTCAAACTGTCAGGCGCCAGGGATCTCACGGCGACCACCTAGTACCTCGAAGATGTAGACCTGATAACATTTAAATCAAGGATGGTCAAGAATTAAGCCCTTAGCTGCGGTGATGACGAGAGCTTGGTGTAGGCACGAACCGGGGGTGCAACGAGGCGAGAGCGGGCCCCAGCACTTTGTTGTGGTGTCTTTAACCTGTCATCTGGTGTCCTTAACCTTTGACCTGGTATCCTTAAAGCTTGACCTGGTATAAACATTTGACCTGGTATCCTTAAAATTTGACCTGGTGTCCCTAAAGTTTGACCTGGTATCCTTAACCTTTGGCCTGGTATCCTTAACCTTTGACCTGGTGTCCTCATCCTGTGACCTCGCGCCCTTAACCTTTGACCTGTTGTCCATAACCTTGAAACCACACTCTTACCCAAACAGAAGAGGCTCTCAGCTACATGACCCCCAAACACCGCGCTATCCTCAAAGTCTTCAAGTCAACTTCTCGAGTCCATTCAGCAGTTAAGAGTGATATTAGAGAGAGAGACAAGCAGACTCTAATCAGCGGCTCAACCTCTCTTGGTGGATTATAATCTGCGGGTAATAATGTGTAAATATTAATCGGGGTTAAATGGGGCGGTAAAAAGTCATCACAGGACTAATTGGCTGGAACAAGCGCCGCCATGCATGAGACTCGTTTGGTTAGGATGGTTTAACCTTTTCACTGCGATGACATTAACCCCTTGAGTACGATGACTTTACCCCTTGAATATTGCGTTATCATATTCAATGGGTTCAGTCATCGTACTCAAGAGACGTAAGGTTGTCATGGTAGATTTGGTTAGGTTAGGTTTGCGAGTCAGCACCAGACTTCATTTTCACCACAACAGAAACGCAGAGAAAACTTGACACGTGATTATGTACAGTAGGCCAATGAACGAGGTGGATGAGAGAGATAAACACACACACACACACACACACACACACACACACACACACGGAGAATAAGGAGACCATATAGCAAACATGGTCTTGTCAACTCATTACAAGTCACAAGGCAGGACTCCCCACCCCCCAAAGAAAAAAATATTAACTTTTCAGAATCATTAGGAGGAATATTAGCAGAGTGACCCCCCTCCCCCCTCCTCCCCTCCTCCCCTCCGGTGTGTGTGTGTGCGTGTGATGGAGGGCGACGACACTTGCCTCTATGTTTTGTGGAGTAAAATGGGTGCCAGTGCGCATAGTATATTGTTCACCCCCCCTCCTCCCCCACACACACAGACCTAGACGGCAGCCAAGTTCTCCCCCCACACACACACACACACACACACACACACACACTGTCCCCTCCCCCCTCTAACCTCACGACAGGTAAAACAATATAAACATAATTCTAGAACAAACTTAACACATCTGCATGGGGGAGGTGTGGTAAGTAAATGAGGTGACATGACCCCAGTGGCTCTTTTGATGGGTAAAGGTGTGACACGTGTATGGGATTGGGTGTGGAGTGCAAGAGGGTGGAGGTAGGAGTCCAGTATGCCCGTGACTGTGGTGGAGGGAGGGTGCGTGTGTTGTAGTGTGTGTGGCGGTGTTACAGCGAGACCACCCCACACTCACCAGAGCCTCGTGTGTGTGTGTGTGCTCTTCTGCTTCACCTTAATATTCCCCCCTTCCTCCTCCTTCTTTCCTTCCTTCCTTTCTTCTTTCCTTCCTTATTTCTCCTGTGTTGTGGTGGTGTTGTGACCAGGGATTATACAGGTGTTTTTTGGGGAGGCGACAAGCGGTTTTATTGCACGCTTCTCTTAATCATCATCATAACTACTACTACTACTACTACTACCCCCAACTATTGTCACGATAAATAGTATGTAAGTAGGAGTACAATTTTATTTAAGCATGTGTCTGGAGAATTTGCTTTATTTACTCTCTTTAGAAATTATCTCACATATGCCATAGAGTTTACCTTTTATATTCATGGTGAGATTATAATATATTTCTTCTCCTAATATAATATTTTTTTTTAAGATTTATTCCTTATTTTATTTTTTGTAATCGAAAAAGAAATAATTATTGCATGGTATATTTTTTTTGCATGAATTCGCAGAGGTGAAGACAATGTTTGTTTTTTTGCTTCTCCTCCTCCTCCTCCTCCTCCTCCTCCTCTTCTTCTTCTTCCCATCTTTCTCCCCTTCCTTCTTCTCCTCCTCCTCCTCCCCCATCTTCTTTATTTTTTGGTTTTTCACCCATGCATGACTGTCTGCATGACTAGTGTTTTTTTTTTTTTTTAGATTTATTTCATGGTTTATTTGTGGTTTATTCAGGCGTAAGAAAGAAACCAAGGAAGGGGGAAATTGTACACACACAGGGAATTGGTTTAAGGGAATGGTTTAAAGTGCCATTAGCGTGTGTCATCGATCTGTCTTTGGCCTTAGGTGGACATAAATGATCTTACCACGAAAAATAAACGCATTACAAAAGTGTACATGTAACATACGTGTACTGTACTCTGTCCACGATATGAATTGTGTACACTGTTTGAACAAAGTGTGATCAATGTACAAATAAACTGTGTAGAGATGTACATAATTGCGTAATATTGTACTGATAGATGTACTAAAATGGACTGATACTCCTATGGTTGTACTCCGAGGGTGTACAATGTGAAAAGTGTGTACATTGGTTAATTAACTTCACTTAACTATGTACAAAATTCGTCCATGTAAAAAGGGGTGAGTACATTAATGATTTGTACTACCAGGATGAACTGTACTGTACATAGATGACTTACCATCACTGCATTGTGTACACCGACGGCTAATATTGGATGAGTTACTGGGTATAAAATATTATAGATGGATATAGAGACTTAACCTGTCGTCCCTGGGTTATAGACCAAGAGGATTATACAGCCTTGGTGTGTTTACCAGGGATGGCAATTATACGCGATTATATAGGAATTGAAGGGATTATACCTGTTTTTAAGTGTATAGAAGGGAATTATAGACGTTTTTAAGTGTGTATTAGTGAACATAAGTGATTGTAAGTGTGTAATGGGAGGTTTATAAGTATGTTAAGTGTGTAGAGGGAGTTACGTGGGGTCGAGAG
>NW_024742238.1:6162658-6165158 GCF_018991925.1 Homarus americanus | reverse complement strand
ACATTATAACAAAAACAACAAATAGAGAGTAATATAAGAAAATATAACAAATACAGTAAGACATTAGTACAGTTACCCCCCCAAAAAAAAAAAACATTACGAACCCTCTAAAATAAATCCATTTCCCCGCTCAGTAAATTCCTCACTAACTCCTGCTGAGGTATTGGAAATATTCGTCTGTTATGGATTGTGATATTTTGAATCATTGTTCGAACGACTTGAAGTGTGGTGTTATGGTGGAGTTAATGACAGAAAATACGTGTGTGTGTGTGTGTGTGTGTGTGTGTGTGTGTGTGTGTGTGTGTGTGTGTGTGTGTGTGTGTGTGTGTGTGTGTGTTTTCCACGAGCCTTCTTCTCCATCCTCCGCCACGCTTCCCCTACCCTCCCTCACTTTCCTCCCTTCTTTCTCTCCCTCCTAACCTCTCCCACTTCCCTCCATCCGGCTTTCCCTCACTTCCCTCTCCTTCTTACCCCTTGCCCTTCCCTACCCCACTAACTCCACCCCCTCCCTCCTCCTCTTCCTCCTCCGCATGATGCAGTACCGCAGGTCAGGATTATAATCAGATGGTCAGGTGGGAGGGAGGGTGCGGGGAAGGTGCCAGGGAGGGGTGGAGGGTGCCAGGGAGGGAGTGGAGGGTGCCAGGGAGAGAGGAAGGATGCTAGGGAGGGAATATAGGTACCAGGGAGGGAAGGAAGGTCCCAGGGAGCGAAGACAGACTGCCAGGGAGGGAAGGAAGGAAGGTGCCAGGGAAGGAGGGAGGAAGAATACCAGGGAGGGAAGGAAGAGTGCCAGAGAGGGAGGAAGGGAGGGAGGGTGCCACACATCAGGTACACTCAGTAATTAACAAACATCTTGGCTTCCCCTCACCAGGTGTGTGACTCATGACCTAACTTACGGGTGAAGGTGAGGATTATTTACTCATACCTTCCTTTACTCATATTTACTCATGAAGTGACTTTACTTGTCCTTACCCAGTATCTAAAGTGACTCATCCTTGACTCATGAACTAAAGTGACTCACCCTTTCCTCATCCTTGACTCGTGACCTGAAGTGACTCATCCTTGACTCATGACCTAATGTGACTCACCCTTTCCTCATCCTTGACTCGTGACCTGAAGTGACTCATCCTTGACTCATGACCTAATGTGACTCACCCTTTCCTCATCCTTGACTCGTGACCTAAAGACTCTCCTCACGACAGACTCAACCGTCGCCTCAGACCAACTGCAAGAAGTCCTGAAGTAAAAACAAAACAACAACAACATTTGGACGTGAAGGTTGTGGGTCCTGTGAGGAGGGTGAGGAGGGAAGTGAGGAGAGAGGAGGAGGAGGGAGGAGGGAGGAAGTGAGGGAGAGGAAGTGAGAGGGGAGGAAGTGAGGGGGAGGGGGAGAAGTGAGGGAGAGGAGAAGTGAGGAGGGGAGTGAGGGAGGGGAGTGAGGAGGAGGGGTTCTTTCTGGGGACAGGAAAGAGGGAGTCTTGTGGCTAATGTATTTATTTATGTCTGTGTGTCTGTGGAAGGTGCTCTCTCTCTCTCTCTCTCTCTCTCTCCCTCTCTCTCTCTCTCTCTCTCTCTCTCTCTCTCTCTCTCTCTCTCTCTCTCTCTCTCTCTCTCTCTCTCTCTCTCTCTCTCTCTCTCTCTCTCTCTCTCATCATAACACACCCAGCAATCTCTGCTAAGCCTTGCAGCTCAAGCTTGGTACATCATCCTCACGCCACACATGATAGCTTTTTAAGCTTTCTGCGTTGGAGCAGCGGACCTGCTGTGATCTGAGCTTAGAGGGCGGTGACACACACACACACACACACACACACACACACGGAGACCCATAATTTGTTTTCCTTTTAAGAAAGAGAGAGAGAGAGAGAGAGAGAGAGAGAGATGACCAAATACCACTCATTACTTCAGGAACCGACTAAATGTTTCCTTAAAAATCACAACAACAAACGTAAATTATAACACAGAAACAAACTCGTTATGAATGAGACAATAACGAGAGTATTAACGATAAGATAACGAAGACTCTTTTTACCTCTGTATGATAATATGAAGTAAAGAAAGGTGGTTATGCTTCCGTGTTTGGCTGTGCTAAGTCGTATGGGGAAGTAAGTATCCCCCACGCGAAGAAACGTCCATCAGTAATGTTTTTTTTGTTCGAGTAAGTACCTAGTGTTTTAGGTAAGTACCATTGGAGTGTGTGGTTCTTGTAGTAAGTACCATTGGAGTGTGTGGTTCTTGTAGTAAGTACCATTGGGGTGTGTGGTTCTTGTAGTAAGTACCATTGGAGTGTGTGGTTCTTGTAGTAAGTACCATTGGAGGTTCTTGTCCTTGATAAGTATAAAGTACCAAGTAGGACATACTACTTGCGTGTTGACCAGGTCCTCACGCTAGCACTCGGGTACCTCCCTCACCCTCCCTCACCCTCTCCTATACCCTCACCCTCACCCTCTACCTCACAGCTCTTCACGTTATCCTTCCCTCCCTCACCCTCTCCCTCACC
>NW_024742238.1:6020158-6160158 GCF_018991925.1 Homarus americanus | reverse complement strand
GGGTGCGTGAGGAAGGGGAAGGGGGGAGAGGGGAAGGGGCGTGAGGGAGGAAGGGCGTGAGGGAAGGGGGAGAGGGGATATGAGTGATGGGGAAATGGGAGGGGGTGGTTGGAGGGTAAAAGAAAGGGGAGTGGTAGGGGGAGGGTAGTTGAGTAAGTCGGTCACTATCATAAGCTGGGGTTTAACACACACACACATAGACACACACACACACACACACACACACACACGAATTAATACATGTACGCACTTAAGATATACACGTTGCCATACATTTATACACCTGCGTACACACCTTGTTATGCAGCCTATGTATACATAAATATATATTTTACCATGAAGTTAATTTTATCTATTTACAAAAAAACCAAAAAGATTTCACTTGATGTTAAAATTTAAATTAAACTTTCAATGGATGTTAAAATGGTTCTATAAGTCCCCAAAAAAATAATAATAAAAAAAATTAAACAAAATCAGAAGCCAAAAAATGATTATTAAACCATATAAAAAATATATGTCCCTGGAAAAATTAGAGTTAATTAAAAGTATACAATATGTCACGGGGAAAATCATTACCCCATAAATATCATTAATAAAAGTTAATTAATATTTTTTTTTAATCACCGAAAAAAATAAACGTAATTTGAATATTGTTAAGAATGATGATTTAAAACGTGTCAATCGATGGTAAAGTGTTTGTAAGTGTGTCAGTTTAAATGTAAGTGTGTCAGTTTAAGTGTTTGTAAGTGTGTCAGTTGATGTTAACTCCAGAGAGAGATTCAAACTGCTGGATATTGATAGTGTGTGTGTGTGTGTGTGTGTGTGTGTGTATCATAGCCCAGTCAGGTGTAGCGTGACCTTGAGGCCTTAATTAAATAGGTGTTTTGGGATAGTAATTGGCAGGGAAGACAGGACGACAGAGAGGGGGGGGGAGAGTAGGAGGAAGGGTGAGGGAGGGAAGGTGAGGGAAGGAGGAGGAGGAGGAGGGGAGAATCTCTAAGGGAGGGAATAGAAGGAAGAGGAAAAGGAAGGGAAGAGAGAATGGAAGAAGGGGAGTAGAGGATTAGTTAAATGAGAAGAGGAGGGGAGGAAGAAGATTAACAAAGTAAGAAAGAGGATGAGAGAGGAGGAGGAGGAAGGAGAGTAACAAAGAGATAGGGACAAGAGAGAGAGAGAGAGGAGGGGGGGAAGACAGCTGACTCCTCCTCCTCTTCCTCCCCTCTTCCTCCTCCTCCTCGACCCCGTTATTAGGTAATTACAGTGTTGGGTTATAATGCTGCACTTTCTATTGATTCCACTTTTCCGGCGTATAAACAGTGAGAGGTGGTGGTGGTGATAGTAGTTGGTGAGTGGTGGTAGTAGTGGTAGGTGAGTGGTGGTGGTGGTGGTAGGTGAGTGGTGGTGGTGGTGGTAGGTGAGTGGTAGTAGTAGGTGATGGTGGTGGTAGGTAGGTGGTGGTGGTGATGGTAGTAGTGGTAGGTGAGTGGTGGTGGTGGTGGTGGTGGTAGTAGTAGTAGTAGTAGTGGTGTTGAAGTGGTTCAGCTTGTGTGAGAGAGAGAGAGAAGCACACACACACACACACACACACACACACAGGGCCCAATTTCAAGGCAGTGAACCACGAGGTCAAATTACATAAATAAAGTTTAATTTTCTTGTTATATTTGGTAATTACGCTGTATAAAATAACTCAGAGATTATGAAGTGGTTTTTTGAGTGTGAGTGTTGCATGATTTATGGGAGGACTGTGACTTAGTGTAATAATAATAAACGGTTTATTAATAGAGCTGCAGCCGGTGGCTGAAAATATACAGACTTACATTTGATTTAGACATTATGATATAATATGCATTGAATACATTTACAGGGCTGTACAGTACATAAATCAGGAGTTGTTTATTATTTTAACAATAGATGGGATGGTGCTGTTCTTATATCTATCGGTGCTGGCTCTTATGGGCTGAATTTTGTTGTAGTGGCGGATTGCGCGAGTTGGGTGGGGAGCTGCAGGTGGCAGGAGGTGGCGATGGCGAGGGTGGTGCAGTAGTCCACGGCCAAACCTTTCCAGTGCTTGGTGGTGGAGGTCACTGAGGGATGGCATTTCCAGGGTGGAGAGAGCGTTGGTGTAGCCGGAGTATTCTGCGCCGAGCATGATTCTGCAGGACCTTTTCTGTACCTTCTCTAGCTGACGTGTGTGTGTGTGTGTGTGTGTGTGTGTGTGTGAAATAGACAGAAAACATTATAGAACAGACGGAGAAAGTGTGACAAAATAAATCATATAAATTACGTGTATGTAGGAAAATATAAACGTATATTAATTGTTTATGTAAGATAATTAAATGTATATATAATGTGTATATAAAGAAATAAATATATATTAACACCAATTACACAACACTTACACACACACGCACACACACACACACACACACACACACACACACACACACACACACATGGCACCGTGATGGCGGCCTGCAGGGAATATAATAATACCTGAATGTGTCATGCATTTGTTTACGGCTATAAATACTAATTAGTGAATGGTGTGTTTACCGCCAGGTGTAAGAAAGAAGGATTATTTTACGTCTGTCTACCTGTGTGTGTGTGTGTGTGCGTGTTGCTCTTTTTCTTTGTTCTTGTGTTAATTAATACTGTATTCTTTCTTTGTTTATTTCTTTCTTACATATTAGGGGTTATTTTTTATTTTAGGTATTTAGTACATTTTAGGATAGGCCTACAGAAGAGGGGCTCATTGTAGGCCTACTGGACACTCACCTGGGGAATTTTTGGCGAGGTATTCCAGAGCAGAGAGGTGAAGTGTGGCCTAATTACCTTTTATGAGGGTCTGGGGGAGGTGGGAGTTGGGTGAGGGGAGGGGGGGGTAGCCAGGTGATAGATGCTGGGTACTTAATGAACTTACCTTCGCTAATAAGTGGAGGAGGAGCTCACCCTTGACTCACACTTACGAGTCACACTTTATCCTCACTTATACGAGGGTGACTTAACATTTTGGGTGTCCTACTTACCTGGTGTTTTGTTTTGATTCTTACCTGTAATCACAAATTCACCAGGACTGATGCACCATGACCCCTTACTTGGTGACAGTCAGTTATTTGTGTGGTGGGAAGTATACCGTAATGGGGACCTTGGGCAGCACGAGGGTATACCACATATACCCCCTGCCCCCCCTCTCACCCCCCTCACCCCTTACACCTCACCCCTTACACCTCACCCCTCACCCTCCCCAGCACATTTGTCTAACTACCTAGGTGCTGAAGATAGATGATTCACGACGCCCTTCCCTTCTCCCTCCTTAACCCCTCCTTTCCTCCCCCACCCTCAGTTACCTTGCTCAGTCTTAATGATGTGTCTGACGTATCAACATGGCCTAAAATATACTTATGACCTTGTGGGTGATCCAATACGGGCGAAAGAGATCAGGTTGGTTGAACTAGCGTCTGTCTGCCTGTCTGTAGGTATAGAGGTTCAGGTTGTACAAGTGTGTCTGTCTGTCTCAATGGTCTTCACACAGCTGGGGCCCCGTTAGGAACTGCTGGTATTGATAGAATAATTCACGGTTACATAAACAGAACTAGACGGTGATGGGATCTGTAGGTCATGACTATCTCTATATGGTGATGTGTAAACGAGGAGGTAGTAAGGTAGGGAGAGGGTAATAAGGTGGGGGGGGTGTAAGGTAGGGGGAGAGGGTAATAAGGTGGGGGAGAACTGGATATACACGCACATGTTAATCGGAATTAAAACCGTATTATGTATCTCTCTCTCTTATTTTATCATTTATTAATTATTATTATTATTGTTATTATTGTTATTATTGTTATTATTATTATTATTATTATTATTATTATTATTATTATTATTATTGTTATTATTGTTATTATTATTATTATTATTATTATTATTATTATTGTTATTGTTATTATTGTTATTATTGTTATTATTATTATTATTATTATTATTATTATTATTATTATTATTATTATTATTGTTATTATTATTATTATTATTATTATTATTATTGTTATTATTGTTATTATTATTATTATTATTATTATTATTATTGTTATTATTGTTATTATTATTACCAACATTAATATCCTCACCGCACCTTCTATTTCTAGCTAAACGGAACCCAATTAACTAATAGACAACAACCTAACCTAACCAAACGAGGTTGACTACCCTACAGCCCATTTGACCTGTAATAGACGTGTGTAATGATGATTATATTAAGGTCTGGTCCAGGAATACTGAGGTGTGTCGCCCGCTCTGATATAACTCAATGGGGGAAAAATACTTAGTAGTGTACATTGGGTAGATGACACCTGGCACGCACACAGGTAAACATTACATTAGGTGGGTGTGGCACTGGGGGGTACTTTAAGGTGGGTGTGGCTCCTAGGGTTGGTGTGGCATGTGGTGTCGTGATGGGGTACTGTAATGGAGTTTGTCATCTAGGGTAGTAATGTTGGTTGTAGTGGATAAAGGATTACAGAGTAGATGTGACGAAGGGTGTGTATAACATTCCCCAGTAGTTAGGATGTCATAGTAGTGAAAGTGTTAAAGGATTTCCTGTACATTGTTTAGTTCTCTATAGGAGTTGACACATTCACACCTGCACGAGTGACGTATTGAGTGTGGGGCCATATGCTCGTCTCTGGGTGTGGGGTGTGTGTGGTCTAGTGTACCGGTGATAGATGGGTGTAGCACCTGGGGTAAAACACAGAGGAGGGGGCGTGGCAGAATAGAGTAGGGGCGTGGTGGCAGAACACAGGGGAGGGGGGCGTGGTGGTGGAACACGAGAGGGGCGGGCAGAATACACAGTAGAGAGGGGCGTGGCTTTATGACTCGTAATAGGGAGCAGACACGTACACATGTAACTTATGGGGTAATTGACCTGGGGGAGGGGCGGGGGGAGGTAGGGGGAAGGAGGAAGTGGGGATTATGAGGGGAAAGGGGTGGAGAGAAGAGGAGGACTAGAAGGAAGATAAAAGAGGAGATGGAGAGGTGGGGGAGGGGGTGATAAGATGGAGGTGAGAAAGATAAAAGACGAGGAAAATTGGTTACAGTGGTGGTAAGGATACAATGGTGGCAAGGATACAGTGGTGGCAAGGGTACAGTGGTGGCAAGGGTACAGTGGTGGTAGGAAGAGGGGTACAGTGGTGGTAGGAAGAGGGGTACAGTGGTGGCAAATATGAGAGAGGTGATTGTTGTCAGTGTGTGTTGTTTTATTGTGATTATTTTTGGAGGATGGTGGCGACTGTGTGTGTGTGTGTGTGTCTGTCTGTTTCTGTGTGCGTGTGTCTGTCTGTCTGTCTGTGTCTGTCTGTCTGTCTGTCTTGAACCCAGCACTGCAGAATACCAATAAACTCTCTGCATTATAATTAACCCTAATAAACTTTAACCTCGTTTATGCCCCTAAAGGTCAAGAGGTCAAGAGATCAATCATATATAATGACACTATATAAACAAGAACTAACTGTAAGGAATTATCTATATACATTTGGCTTCACTTTATAGACATTGGGTTCTATATATATATATATATGACTAATAGGGGGGGGTGTTTTAAGAAGGGAGGGGTGTCTAAGGGAGTGGTAAGGGGAGGAGGGGAGGGTAGAGGAAGGGAGGGTGGTTAAGGAAGGGAAGGGTGGGGTAGGGACGAGGGAGAGTGGTTTAAGGAAGGGAAGGGTGGGGTAGGGACGAGGGAGGGAGGGAAGGTGGGGGTGACTAAGGGAAAGGGGAAGGGAGGGTAACTAAAGTATGCAATCATCAGTGTAAAAATAAAAAAAGTTACAACAATTGTAATAGTGTTTAAAAACTATGACCCAAAAAAAATAAAAAAATCCACCAAAAAAAAAAATCCACCGTAATTTTAGTGAGGAAAAAAGAGGATTTTGGTCAGGGAAAAGTCAGAGGATTGTGTATGTAATCCCCTGTGTGTGTGTGTACCATGATGCCGTATAACCACAAGCAAACCCATTAACTCTATAGCCTTGACAACCACCCAATTACTAGCCAATTTCACCTCTTAGATAATTATCCCTATTTTGGAGGTTGTAATTGGTTGTTATACCCTAGATTAAGGTGTTTAAATAATAGTGAAGTTTTAATTGGTATATTTGGATGTGTTTGTCTGTCTAACTACTGTCTTTCCTGATCTGACTGCTGGATGTTGTTGTTGTGTTTTTGCCTGAGGAGTATTAATTTATTTGTTTATTTATTTATTTATTTATTTATTTATTTATTACCTTTCTTGAGTACTATGTCAACTTTAAAGGATTAAGGATTCGTACTCAATGGGTTTAAGATGTACTGACTAGGGTAGTTCAATGTATTCAAGAGGGTTGAAACCGTACTCAAGGGGTTAAGCCATCAAACGCGAGAGGTTAACTTATCGTAATCAAAGGGTTAAGATATATAAATCGTACTCAAGGGCTAGTTAATTCGTCGTACTCAGTTGGTTAATTCGTCTTACTCAGGGGTTGATAACGTGCTCAAGGGGTGAACTCATCGTACTCAAGAGATTAAGTCATCAAACGCAATAAGTTCACTCAATGTACTCAAAGGGTATATCATATACTCACAGGACGAATTCATTGTACTCAGGTAGCTGGCAACGTACTCAAAGGGGGATTTACGACTATCACTTTAATTGAGTTAGACTGACACGTTGGCAAATGATCAGGTAACCCCCCTTCCTCCCCCTTCATCCCCCTTTCCTCCCCCTTTCCTCCCCCTTCCTCCCCCCTTAAGAGTGTAGCATAGTGTGTAGTTATTATTATTGTCTTGGTAAATGTACTGATGTGTGTGTGTGTGTGTGTGAGTTCTGAGCTTACTACAGGAGGTCCAGGGTTGGCGTTTGGTTGAGAGAGAGAGAGAGAGAGAGAGAGAGAGAGAGAGATCATCATTATTATCATTATCATTCCTCAACACCATCATGTCACGTATTACCATTATTCCGTCACCATAATCACCATTTATCACCATCATATCACCTCTATCACCATCGTCCCATTGTTTCACCACGCAGAGTCAAGACACACACAGACACAGAGTCCCGACGGCCATTCATCTTTCCACCTCCTCTGTTTACTGACTAGACGAGTGTGAGAGGCGGCACAAGAATCACTGCAGGTGTGTGTGTGTGTGTGTGTGTGTGTGTGTGTGTGTGTGTGTGTGTGTGTGGCGCGCTACTTGACGACCTCTGCCGTACAGATAACGCTTGAAACGAGATGATAAATAATAATGTTGCTTCTGAAGTTTGATTTAATCGTGTGTCCTACGTCTCTTCTCTTCTCTTCCTCCTCGTTCTTCTTCCTCTTCTTCTCCTCCCCCTCTGTGTATCTTATTTATCCACTTAACGTATCAGTAAAGCAAAGTGGGTGGTGAGGATAAATAGTGACATGTGAGTGATGTTATCGGTGTGCGTGTGTTACGAGGACCCACACACAGCGGGGCCCTCCACACCCACACACAGTGGGGCCCTCACTACCCACACACAGCTGGGCCCTCTCCACCCACACACAGCGGGGCCCTCTCCACCCACACACAGCGGGGCCCTCTCCACCCACACACAGCGGGCCCTCTCCACCCACACACAGCGGGCCCTCTCCACCCACACACAGCGGGGCCCTCACCACCCACACACAGCGGGGCCCTCGCACACACTATTGCTGCTACTTTGCTGTCTATCGGAACCAAGTATGACGATCATTTAGTCATGACACATTGATATGAGTTATTAGTGGTATCACCTTCGTGGCTCAAGAGGCCGATACGGGGTTGGCAGGGTCGTCCACACATGTTGCACGTGTAGAGTGCTACATCTAGTGCGTCCTTCCGGCGCTGGTGCTTGTCTGCCTGGGTATGTAGTCGAACTATCTCGAAGGTATTGACACCTTCTCGTGTGGTGCTCCTCCAAGCGTTACGGTGTGGAGTAATCGTCTCCAGGTGAGTGGGTCGATTTGGCACTTTTTCAGGTTTGTCATAAGACTATCCTTATACCTTTTCCGTTGCCCGCCAGCGTTACGTTTACTGTTCGTTAGGTGACTGTAAAGTAGCTCCTTTGGCAGTCTACTGTCGTCCAAGTGGATAACATGGCCACTGGCCAGTCCATTGTAGTTCATGGATAATGGTAGCCTCGGTGTCACCTCTACTTGTGTTGTAACTTACTCCTCCTCACCTTGAAGCGCCTACACAGGGTCCACTTTCTTAAAGGTTCTTACGTTGAATTTTCCTCGTTACTAGAACTAGAGAATGATGCAATAAGGTACCTGAATGGCTGACCTACGATGAAAGATAGTGATAATTTCCAAAATGGCATAAGAATTGCATTGGGACTCGACCTTAACCAGATTCGTTCACTTGGCACCAGTCAAGAGACAAAATTAACGTACAGACTCTTTGTGAATCCCGACCCAAGGCCGTCTGCTCTGCCGACTACGAGTGGTTTTTTTTCTTTATACATGAATTACTTTTACTCCTGAAGGAAAGAGAAACTGGGTCCTATACACAGAGGTAATGTGACCCGCACTGTACTCGACCACTTACAGTTCTCCATCTGTAATGTTAGGTTCCTATTCACAGCTGGGTAACATGAGGGTGCCTCTGGTACGAACCAGAGGCCCTGAGTGTCGGAGGCGAGGGTTGACATAGGGAGGAAGTGACAGGAAATGACTAGAACAATAAGTAGAAATATCCACTAATTTTTTTTAAGTTGTTTAAATAAAATATTAATTAATTCATGAATAATAATGACTGACATCTAAACATCCAACCCGGCCAATATTTGGTGTAGGCGGGGCGGGAGTGAGGTGGCAGGTGAAGGGCGGCGGGGGAGGTTGAAGGGCGGCGGGGAGGGTGAAGGGCGGCGAGGGTGTGTGTAAACAAATACTCATCGTCAGGCAGTAAGCTGTTGACCCAGGATCGTTTGTTTTGGCTAACCTGATTTCTCTCTCTCTCTCTCTCTCTCTCTCTCTCTCTCTCTCTCTCTCTCTCTCTCTCTCTCTCTCTCACTAGCCATAAATCTAGTTACCAAACATAAATTATTATCCGGTCCTCCGGTAACAATACAATGTTTATCTCCTCTTGGCTACATTGTGTTCACAGTGACACGCATGAGTGATTGTATACCCAAGAAGCCGTACACACACACACACACACCAGAGACAGACAGACAGAGGGAGACAGAGACAGGACCCCCTTAAAGCCTTAGACAAGTGGGATGTAAATAAAGTAAGGGAGGAAGACTCACCTGAGAGCTGGAGGTAATTAATATAGGTATATGTCGGTGTGTCTTGGCCTCATGACACACGAGCGGCACCCACTGATGCCAAGAGTGGCACCGTCATCGTGGCACTTGTTCCTCCCAGCCGGTGCCACGACCCACGCTTGGATAGTGAGAGTTGTGTATAGTGATAATCTTTGTTTCCTTTTACTCATAACTGAATGAATGGTTGTTATAGTTTATAGTTGAGGGGTAAAGGTTGTGACTAAAGTGTGTGTGTGTGTGTGTGTGTGTGTGTGTGTGTGTGTGTGTGTGTGTGTGTGTTTGTGTGTGCGTGTGTGTGTGTAACCCAAGTAGGACGCACAACAGGCTTGCACTAATACAAAGAAATGTAAGAGTAACCTAACCTAACCTAACCTAACCCACTCCCCAGCAGGTAGCGTAAGGTTGTGTAATTTACCAGGTATAATCTAGGGGGGGGGGGGTTAACCTTCACGTGATTCTCAAATAGTTATTAATATCAAGTCAACAGAGACAGAAGTCATCATCTGCTGCAGGTCACGTCTACGGAGGCTCTGTGTAATACCAAGACCATTTTCGACTCTCTGGTCCATGAGCGTAAGGTAGAAAGTTGGGTGATTTTTTCTTCATCTTTGAGTCACGCGGAGTGTTTTTTGCCAACGATGCTATGTTAATACGTAACCTGAACTCTGTTAATAATTCCGTTCCATCAACATAATGTAATGCGAGTATTAAAAGGAAAAAGATATTTGTTATTTACTTAAGTATATTATGTGTCCAGGAGCATATTGTCTTGAAAGTTTATTTAATTTTTGTTTTATTAGTCAGGAGTTGCCATCAATCTTAATCGGTGTTTGAAAAAATAAAATATTAATCTGGTTTCCTCCCCTCCCTCTCCTCTCCCTCCTCCCCCCACTCCTCATACGCTGGCGGTCACGAAATCAGCTGTTTGGGATGTAAACAATCAGTGACGTCACGAGATGAATGTCGATGACGCGGACAGTTACCAACACGCAAGGCCGCTGCCCTCCCGTCAACCTCATCTTTCTTCTGGTTATTATTATTATTTATTAATCTCTCTCTCTCTCTCTCTCTCTCTCTCTCTCTCTCTCTCTCTCTCTCTCTCTCTCCTGTTGGTTTAGAAGTTAGTTGAGAAAAATCTGGGTAGGTTTTTCCCAGTCGAGGCTTTGATGATGACATAAGCAGCGCCATCATCTACGGTGTGGCGCTTACATGAACTACAGTCGTTAATGGGACATGCTAGAATGTATTGAGCGAGTGTAAAGCAATGTGTGTGTGTGTGTGTGTGTGTGTGTGTGTGTGTGAAAGAGAACAATTGAGATTTATCATGTGTGTTACTTAGACGAATCGACTTGGAAAATATTTTAGGCTCGTAAATGAGAAGTCGATGTGTAGGGAAATATGTTAACGTCCCCCCCCCCCTCTCCTCCACTTAAGGAAAAATTCGCTGGTGTGGGGAAAATTCCTCAGATAGGTCAGTAAACTAGGGTAAAAACAGTCTCTAGATGACGTGCTCGTACAAGTGAGGGAAATAAATACATCGATATATTGGAAACTATTTTGGTCAGGGAAAAAATGTGTAAGGAAAATAAGCTTGAATGTTTTGAGGAAATGAGGAAAAAATTGCCATGTTAGCTGGATTGTTTAGACGCAAATGAGGAAAAAATCGCCATGTTAGCTTGAATGTTTAGACGCAAACGAGGAAAAAATTGACATGTTAGCTTGAATGTTTAGACGCAAACGAGGAAAAATCGACATGTTAGCTTGAATGTTTAGACGCATCGGGAAGTTTGAAAATGTTTAGAATAAGGGACTTTTCGCCCTGATGGAAAATGTTAAAAAAGTAAACATTGACTTCTGTAATTTGAGTGTTTCCTCTCACCTGGGGACTAATTGTACCTGGTGGGGGAGGAACATGAGTAAATAAACAGGTGAGGCCTCGTAAGGTGACCCAGGTGGTGTAGGTGAGTCATGTGCCCTTCTTAGGTGACCCAGTTGGTGTAGGTGAGTCATGTGCCCTTCTTAGGTGAGTCAGGTGGTGTAGGTGAATCATGTGCCCTTCTTAGGTGAGTTAGGTGGTGTAGGTAGACCACAGGGGGGAAACGGCAGGTGATACGGTGTTGATTTTAGGTGAATTAGGTTAAGTTAAGTTTGTTCTGGCTGCAGTGTGGTTGTGGGGGAGTACACACACACACACACACACACACACACACAGTATTGACGTAACATATGCAGTATTTACCTTTTGAGGTGAAACTCGTGGGTGTAGGCCGTTGTTACCTGTGATATATACCACCTGGAGGAGAGAGAGAGAGAGAGAGAGAGAGAGAGAGAGAGAGAGAGTAGTGTCAACATAACCGGAGGGAGAATCTCTTGTTCAAAGGCGCATGTAAATAACGTAATTAGATTTACACTGTTTTGAGACGATTTGTGAGTCAGTTATTGTCAGTTAGGGTCAGTTTGAGTCAAGTTATAGTGAGTTATTATCAGTTATTATCAGTTATAGTCAGTTTGAGTCAGGCCAGCACCTCTATTCACCTCAATGGTACTGACTCATTCACTCATACACTGACGGAGAAAAAATGGCTGACTGTTTGAATGTATGACTGTTGATGATGTATACACTGTTTGTGGAGGTTGTATATAATGAATGTATAGTGAGTGGTGTATTGTGTTAAGTGTATACACCTATTTGTGAACCATGTATTGTTTTAAAAAGTTGTATAAAAATAAACCCAGTAAATGTGGCTTTATAAACCTGGTAGTTGAAGCACTTAAACCCAACACAACAACACAAACAACAACAACAATACAACAACAACAACAACAATACAACAACAACAACAGCAATTCTTAACCCCAAAATAGTAAGCTCTCATAGACCTATTAAACGGCACGTCATTAACATTGGCACTAATACTCTTAACAACAACAACAAACACTAACCATGTACTCAAAACCCCTCCTCCTCATCGTCTCTTGTGAACGTTCTGGCAGTGGCACCCAGATTTGTATGTATGTATGTGTGTATGTGAGGGTCCAGGTGTGTGTGTGTGTGTGTGTGTGTGTGTGTGTGGCGCTGCAGGAGGGAGGTTGCCAGGGCGGGGGGTAAAAAGCGTCCCTTATAGTCTAGTGTTTCTCAGTCAGTGTCGGTCCCTTCAGTAGGTACCCTCCCTAGAAGCTGCTGACTGACTGACTGAGTAATCTCTCTCTCTCTCTCTCTCTCTCTCTCTCTCTCTCTCACACACACATACACACCTCAAAAACTTAAGGGTTAATTTGGTGAAACTTTCCAGAAATATTCCCGGGGCGGTCCTCCCTCAAAACTGTGTCTGACGTCATCGTTTACCGTCTCAGGTGGACGTTAAGGCCTCTCGTGTGTGTGTGTGTGTGTGTGTGTGTATGTGTGTGTGTGTGTGTGTGTGTGTGTGTGTGTGTGTGTGTATTACTTCACTTTACACCGACAATGTTTTGGATCACTGGCCGGTCATTAACAGGTGAGGAGGAGGTGAGGTATTTAGGGCGCAGGTGTGGAAGCAATTAACACAGTTTATGCACCTGGACAGGAAGATGAGGAGGAGGGAAGGAAGAAGAGAGGGTTATGTTGTTTGTCCTCCTCCTCCTCCTCTTCCCCTCCTAAGACCAGCCCCTTCACCCTCCTCCTCCTCCTAAGTCCGACCCTTACCTTCCTGCCCCCTCCCCTCTAAAAAGCCCATCCACAACCCTTCCCCTTCAAGTCCAGTCACCCCACCTCGCCCCACCCCAACCCCCGCCACCCCACCCACTGTCATGACACCTTAATGACGTCAGTAACTGTCATGAAGCAACTAGCCAATTAGAGTCATTAGCTTACAGAATGATTTACGAGCTTAGGAGTTACTGACGTACGGACGGAGACTAACTCGAGGGGGGGGGGGGAGGGGAGGGGTCAACAGGTTCAACGATTTCTGTGACGTCACCTGTCCACCCGCGCCACGTCAGGCCAACGCCCCTCCCTCCCTCTGGATTAATGACGTCACAGATTTGCACACAAGTTAGGGCGTGGGTTGTGGTGACGTAATGGACGACGCAGGTGTAGAGGTTGTGATTGATGACGTATTTGGCACTGGTTGTGAATGATGACGTAATCATTAAAGAAGTGTTGTAATAGCTTTTTAGGGTTGATGACGTAATGAATTCGTCATGTGTTTCGTATTAATGATGTCATAGTTGGGGTGTATTACAATGATGACGTAATTGTTTAGACGTACAGAGAAAGAACTTACGATTAATAAACACTCCAAATAAGTCGGGTCTTACCTGGCGTGGCTAGGTCCCCCTTGAGCCCCGGGACTCGAACGCGGGACCTTGAAGGCCAGAGTTGAGTACAGTTTACCGCTCAGCCCTGACGGACGCACGGACACTGAGCTCATTAAGGAAATTAATGCGTTGATGAGTTAAGTGAGCGGAGATTGTGAGTTAAGGGATTAACTCTGTATGGATGCCGGATTAACTCTTTCAGGATTACTGTTTAAATGATCGTCCTTAAAGGGTTAAGTGCAACCAGCCATTTAGTCGAGATGGTGTGTGAAAGGGTGAGAGGGATGGCGTAAATGTGAGAGGGGTGGCGTAAATGTGAGAGGGGTGGCATGAATGTGAGAGGGGTGGCGTAAATGTGAGAGGGGTGGCATGAATGTAAGATGGGTGGCGTGAATGTGGGAGGGTGGCGTAAATGTGAGAGGGGTGGCATGAATGTAAGAGGGGTGGCGTGAATGTGGAGGGGTGGCATGAATGTAAGAGGGTGGCGTAAATGTGAGAGGGTGGCATGAATGTGAGAGGGGTGGCGTAAATGTGAGAGGGGTGGCATGAATGTGAGAGGGGTGGCGTAGAATGAATGTGAGAGGGGTGGCGTAAATGTGAGAGGGGTGGCATGAATGTAAGAGGGTGGCATAAATGTGAGGGGTGTCATGACTGTGGGAGGGGTGGCGTGGTAGTAAGTGTGAGAGTGCGAATGGGAGGGGTGATAGGGTGGTAAAGGTGGTAGTGTAATAGGGGTGGCTTGATTGTAGGAGGGTGGAGTGAGTATGGGTGGGGTGGTATAGTGGAAGGGGATGTAGGAGGGGGAGAGATAGAGGGGGGGGGAGGTAAGAGAGGGAAGCGAGGTAACACGAGGTGCACTAACTTACATAGTGCATTGTCAGTCAACACGCACCCCTCCCTCCCCCCCCCTCCCCTGACCCTCACCAACCTTTGTTTATAAGAGGGTTGGGGAGGCGAGGAAGGTGTTGGGGGAGGTGAGGGAACGTGTTGGGGGAGGTGAGGGAACGTGTTGGGGGAGGTGAGGGAAGGATTTGAGGAGAAGGGTGTTGTGGGGAGATTGCTCTAGAGTGAACCCATGAGTCGAACGGTTCGTAAACGAGTGAACCCAACCCTCCGAACCTCTTATTCTCATCAGTTATAAAGCAGTTTAAAGCCACAACTCATAGGTCATAAAATGAAGCTTCGAAACATATCTTGGAACCCGAGACCTGATTCACCTCCCCGCACCTGAAGCAGACCAGAAGCGTTTATATCAAGTCATATGATAAGAGTCTTACTGCGGCTCAGAACCCATTGTTAATGTTCCTCAGTGATCTTTGACCTTTCCTTCCCTCCTTTCCTCCCCAGATTGACCTTTTTTTTAAATGTTTGTTTAAGTGACCTCTCACCCTTCCCTCCCTCTTTACAGTATGTTGACATATCTTTGTGTTCATTATAAGTGACCTTTGACCCGTCCCTCCCTCCCTCACGTGACAGGTCGACAGGTGAGCTAATGTGGAGGTAAATATTTTCATTAACACCTGATATGACTCGTACAGGACTGGGCACGTTCACTCGTCTCACCCTCTATCAGGGATCTAAATATTTTCAGGGGTATTTTTTACAGTGTGTGTTAGGTTAGGTTAGGTTCCTCCTGTTATTGTCACAGTAGATTATAAATATTGATTCAATGTTTGGGAATTTTTACAGTGAATGGATATCCTCTTTTAGGTATTAAGCTCACCCAATTTAAGTTCTCCTGTATAGCCACTCAAAAAACTATCTGTACTCGGGGTGATCGATGAATTTCAGAATGAACACTACGACTCCTGTTGTCTCTGTGGGGTTGTCAAAATCCTTCGTCCGTTGTGTCATATTTTCTCGAAACAATTTTGTAAATATATATTTTTTTGTGTGGGTGTACACCGCGTCTCCCTCTCCCCTATTGTCTTCAGGTGACAAGCGAAGGTGACATTTGGACACAATAGCGACGAATGCTTTGGTAAACCCTCTTTGTGTTTCCGTATTGTACATAGTGTGTTGATGGCTTGACATGGGGGCGCTGTATACATTGAACTTACCATTACAGTGCTTGTCGTTTTAAACTTTATTATCCCCAAAGAAATTCAGGCGACCACCAGTTGTATTACTAATAGGTTCCGCTGGTGATAATTTAAACACGTCCACAGTCACCTTCACGAGTACTAACCGCTCTATGACTGAACAGTGATTGGTTACATATCGAGTAGATAAACAAACCGTTCAGCCAATAGGAGAATGAGAAAAGACAGGAATATTTATTTTTTTTGTTCATGGTCATCGTAATTGGTTCTATTCATTGTGTTTTATGACATTAAACCATACCAATCTTACCTGCATCTTGACGTAATAAATTTTGACTGAATTTTACGTCATTAAACCTAATTTGAATACGCACTAAATTGACCATACATAACTTACACCCTAATCTTGATAATATTGATTGGATTTGAAGTTATATTACCTAATCTACCTTACAGCACATCCAATCATTGTTTATTCAGTGCTGATTGGATATTAGGATATAAAACCTTTACCTTATACTGTATTAGTGTTTCTTGAATGTTAACTAATAAAACCTTCCCTGACGTACACCCAGACATGATTAGATTTTGAGATATCAGTCAGTATTAGTTGGGTTAAGTTTATACCAGTCAGTATTAGTTGGGTTAAGTTTATATCAGTCAGTATTAGTTGGGTTTCAGTATATTAAAGTGTACACCTCTTAAATCCACTTACGATTCACTTACTCTTTATTGAAATTTATAGAATTTTAGTATAGTATAATATTAGGTTCTTGTAAAGCCTTAAATCAGTTTATATTGAATTGAATCTCCTAATGAGTGACCTTTGACCTGTCCCTCCCCCACGTGGTAGGTAGGGCAGGTAGGCAAGGCAGGTGAGCTAATGCACTGTACAGGTAAATGTTTTATATTAACACCTGATGTGACTCATACAGATTATGTGTTATGGCGGCTGTTATCCTTACTCTTGTTCTCATGCCTTTACTGATGTTGTTATAGGGAAGGGTTAGGTTAGGTTACGAGACAGCCACAAAAAATTAAGGTAGGTGTAATGGTCGACTGTACAAAGCGCTGGCCTCCTGTCCTAAGGGTTTGTTGGTTCGAATTTGGGGCTCTCTCAATTGACCCAGCAGTGTACCTAACCCAACATTAACCTAACCTGACCTTAACCTAACCACACTTGGGGGACATGAAGGTGTTTGGGTTATACACTGTGGGCTACTCAGCATCTTCGTGTACACCTGAGGATTAGTGTGGAATGTATGTATATGTAATGGTTCACACACACACACACACACACACACACACACACACACACACATCCCCTCCAATCCGCATTAGACAGACAACAAAGAGTACATACAGTAGGTTGGTGACCATAATTGCACTTTGCCATATTCATTACAACTTTTTTTCTCTCCTTTTATGACCGACTCTTCCCCCCCCCCCTACCTGGCCATCACACTGTTATACTGTATGTTACTACCCAGGATATCATTATGTACGAGTGCTGGTAGGGAATAGTTGTTGTTTTGGTGGAATAGTTGTTGTTTTGGTGGAATTGTTGTTGTTTTGGTGGGATAGTTGTTGTTTTGGTGGGATTGTTGTTGTTTTGGTGGGATTGTTGTTGTTTTGGTGGAATATTTGTTGTTTTTGTGGGATGGTTTTTGTTTTGGTGGAATAGTTGTTGTTTTGGTGGAATAGTTGTTGTTTTGGTGGAATAGTTGTTGTTTTTGTGGGATGGTTGTTGTTTTTGTGGGATGGTTGTTGTTTTATGGAATAGTTGATGTTTTTAATGGATAGTTATTGTTTTAGTGGATAGTTATTCCTTTTAGTGGATAGTTGTTGTTTTGTGGGATTGTTGTTTTTGTGGAATAGTTGTTGTTTTTAATGGATGATTTATTGTTTTAGTGGATAGTTATTTTTTTTAGTGTTAAGTTAGGGAAAGTTAGGGCAGGTTAAAGTTGAGTTAGGTTAGCGTTAAAATGGTTAATGTTTACGTTAAATAAAGCTGGGGCTAATCTTAAGATAAACTAAACTTACGACATATTGTGGGTAACATTTATTTCGGTAAATTTATTGTTGGATGGAGTAAAGCTGAGAGAGAGAGAGAGAGAGAGAGAGAGAGAGAGATAAGAGAGAGAGAGAGATAATGTGAGACAGTCTTACTACTCAACAACCACTATAGTCTTTAACAATCCTCACACTATAAACTGTATGGATTTTTTGACCCTCGGCCACACCTCGGTCGAGCTGGGGTGACATAGTGTGTGTCTGTCAGTCTGTCTTGTTATCTATTTATACTAAGTCGTCATTTATCTCATCTTGTCTCCTTTAATGTCAATTCTTTCGCTAAGTTTTCAAGGGAATTTAGCGTTAAGTAGTTTTGGTGTGTATGGGTGAATGGTATAATAATCTGGGTTTACTGTGATGATTTTGGGGGATTACATGAAGATTGGACGCCCTAGATTAACCTAATATACCGATCTTGCCTGACCTAATCTAACCTAACCCCGCCAGGTAACGTTAGGGTGTTTAATCTTTAGGTGTAATAAGCTGGGGTGTCTAAGCTTCACTATTTAGGCTCATTATAGCATCAATTTTATGGTTGTTTTTGTGGTTGGTATTAATGTCATTCTCTTCCCGTTGCAGATGATGGCGCAGGTGTGGTGGTGAGGTAGTGACCCGCCTGGCCTCGCCTCGTGTTAGTGTTGAGCAGCAGTATGAGCGGTGGACCGGGCCATGTGTCCCCCACCACCTGCCTCTTGTGATCCTCCTCTCTCTCACCTGCCACGCTCACTCTCCCCTCTCACCCGCCGCCGCCCACATATATTCAGCGGAGAATAAACTGGAGATTTGTAAGCGCGTGGTGGGCGTGTGGGACTTGTTGCGTGGAGGGCGTGGTGCTGGCTGGTGGCGGTGGGCGTGGCATGATGGGGTGAAGCAGGCGGGGGAGGTTGTGACGTCATCAGCTGGGTGGGGCCGGGTCATGCAGTGCGGGGCGGGGCTGCTGGGGCACGGGGGCCGGGGGGGAGAGGCCGGGGGGTGTGGCCGAGGCCCTGACGGATGGTGATCCCATGTGTGCTGCGCGTGGCGGCCCCCAGGGGGATGTCCGCCACCCCAGTAGCGCTCCAGGGGCGCGCCTCCCCCCGCCCGACATGCAGCCTCCGGCCACCTCCCGGAGCCTGCCCGGGGCCGGGGGCGGCGGGGACTCCCCCGGCCACCTGACCCAACCCTCGCCCCGCGCCCTCCACCTGCGGCAGCTGCCGGCGCGCTTCACCCGGCTGGGGAGGTCCCCTGAAGCCGAGAAGCCCGATCGGGTGTGGACGGTGCGGGGCGAGTCCGGGGCGGGGGCGCCGGGCCCCAACGACGTCATCATCACCGACATCTGCCTCAACCACAAGCCGGAGCTGACCCTCAACACCAGCTCCGTGCGGCCCCGTCAGCCCTCCCACAACCCCTCCCGCCTGCACCAGCTGTCTGCCGTCGACCTCCAGAAGCAGGTGAACCGCGTCCCCTACAACCAGCGTCACCTGCTTCACCATGCGCCGCCGCCCAACAACGAGGCCAACCAAGACGGCTGCAGCTTGCTAGGGGCGGTGCGGGCGTTCTTCGGGCGCCTAGTAACGCTGGTGAGGAACGGCTCAGTGTGCGGGCGTTCACAGGGTCACCAAGATGGTTCAGGCGAGGAGAGCGCCGCTGAGAACGAGAATGGCGAGAAGCGGGGTAGGGTCGTGGGCGTGGCCGTGGGTGGGGCTGTGGGCGGGGCCGTGGGCGGGGCCGTGGGCGGGGCTGGGGGCTGGGCTGCCACGCAGCAGCAGCAGCAGCAGCAAGTAGTGACACGTGAGGTCACTCACCCTCGGAACAACCCAACATCATCAGCCCGGGAGTTGGTCACCAGGAGAGTGGCCGCCCCAGAGGTGGTGGTGACCCCTGACAGGGAGGGGAGGACCGTGGTAGGGTTACCATGGGAGGCGGTGGTGAAGCAACAAAAGATGGGGCGTACCACCTCCACCTCCGACGACCCCGTCTACCACAGCCCCGACGCCTCCAACCTCCTACAACCTCCTGGTAAGTCATCCACACACATGCGCACACACATGCACGCGAGCACACACATGCACATGAACATCACACACACACACACACACATACACGCGCGCGCACACACACACACACACACACATACAGTACGAGCATCTTCTAAATAAATAAGGCCAGATCTCACGTCCCTGCACACAGCTCAGGGAGTCAGGGTACTGCTGGTGTCGTCCACAGGTGGTAGGGACGAGTACCTCACGCCACCTGCCCCGGGTCTCCCCTCCTGAGTGTAAACAACTGAATGTATTGTTGTTGTTTTTTGCCAGGCCTTGGGGGTCGTTAACCTTGAGGTGGATTAGAAATAGCTCCTAGACAAAGACTGACACCATCATAGAGAGGGTTGGGGCTGTTAATAATGTAGTTAAGACATTTTGATTAATTAAGAAAATTATGGGTTGTGAGACATTGTTGAGATGGTTAATGGAGAGAATGATAAAACTTTAATTAATAGTGTAGACGACTAAGACTTTTATATAAACATTGTAGAGAAGGCCGAGGCTTAAGGCTTATCAACTAGACTTAAAGGTTAACAGAAGCCTTGTGTCCCCTGAGGATTAGACACCCCAGTTTATTTCACCATTAAAGTTCGCCATGTTAACAGATGTCGTTTTTTTATGAGGGGGAAAGACTTGAGTAATTAAAATATTCTCACGTGGATTTATCATCATGCGTATATACTGCTCTTGTGTACCTGAATGTTAGGTTAGGTTATGCTTAGGTTAGATTAGGTTAGGTTAGGTTAGGTTAGATTATGCTTAGGTTAGGTCAGATTAGATTATGCTTAGGTTAGGTCAGGTTAGATTTGTTCAGGTTAGATTGGGTTAGGTCAGGTCAGATTAGATTTTGGGTTAGGTTAGGTTAGGTCAGGTTAGATTGGGTTAGGTTAGGTCAGGTCAGATTAGATTTTGGGTTAGGTTAGGTTAGGTCAGACTAGATTTTGGGTTAGGTTAGGTTATATCTTCAAGGACCCAGTTTTATTCAGGTACAACTCTCATTACACTACTCCCTCAGCCATAACTTAGTAAATAACTGACTCTTATCTCAAAGTAATGAAACTTGATTTTTTTATATAATTTTTAATATTTTCGTTAATTATGGCTGTAATAAACATAAAAACTCAGGTGGGGGTGGAGACCTGACGTAACCTAACCTAAACTAACCTAACCTAACCAAACCTAACTTAAACCTTTCCTAATCTAACCTAACCTGACCTAAATTAAACCTAACCTAATCTAACCAAAATCTGACATAATCTAACCCTGACCTGACCTAACCTAACCTCACAGTCTCAGGAGGCGTCACTCGTTCCTTACTCTAGCGTGTATAATATCCTCACAGGTTGGAACTAGAAATTCTTAAGTCGAATTACCACCACTGAGGAATTTAAATTACTAGCTACCAACCCCACCAACTACAACCACAACCACAACCCCACCAACTACAACCACAACTACAACCCCACCAACTACAACTACAACCCCACCAACTACAACCACAACTACAACCCCACCAACTACAACCACAACCACAACCCCACCAACTACAACCACAACCCCACCAACTACAACCACAACCCCACCAACTACAACCACAACCCCACCAACTACAACCACAACTACAACCCCACCAACTACAACCACAACTACAACCCCACCAACCACAACCCCACCATCCACAACACCAGCTACACCATCTACATCTGCCTATACTGTATCTACTTCCAAATACTGCCTTATACCTACCCAATACGACCCAAATACGACCTAAATACGACCTAAATACGACCCAGTTATACCACATACTACCCAGGCTATACCCATACCCCAATACTACTACACATTGTTATATATTTAAAACGGAGATTATTGTCTGGTATGGCAAGGTGGTTAAATACTTCCAAACGTCAGATAGAGGTCATCCCATCGGTACTACCTGGTGTACGATAACTCAGACGCGGGAAGGCTGAAAGAAATAAGAAAAATAAAAAAACTAATATTCTTTTTTTTATCTCCTGAAAGAATGCATCGTGAAATTAAAAACAAATTCTTTAAATATTTCCCTCACGTTTATGACGAAATGATGAGCGTCGTTTGCCGTTTTTATCGTTAATAATGACGTAATGTTGTGGACGTTACGTAGAGAATGTCGTCTGGCTGGCGGTGATGGTATCGTTTGGGTTGTTTTGGTGTTGGTGTCGACGCTGGTGAAGGTGAAGTGGATTACAGTCGCTCCCTTTGTCAGTGAAGTGTTGCAGCGTCTTAGAGCCACGTCAGAGGTAATTGTGTAGCTGGGATTAAGAAAGTGATCTAGTGGGTCTAGCTTGGAATTCCTTGTCTTGGAAAATGATAGCGATGGCGTGATGGTTTTGTGTCACATTATCACGACACCCGCCACAACACCACTCCTCCTACACCTGGCCATTGTCTGGTTGCACGATGGAGGTGGGGGTAGTGTAGGATGGTGGTAGTGGTGGTGAAATATGAGGGTAGGAGTGTTGACATTGATGGCTCTGTTTCTCAAGTTACCTTCACGTGTGGTGTTCCCTCGGGTTCACTACTGTCTCCCACAATGTCTTAGTCACACTGAGTAATCCCAATATATACCTATCCTGACCTGACTGATGGATGTTTCTCGAGAGTAATGGATACTTGTTAATGGCGCCTTGAAGTAACCAATGACTAAGTGTGTCTGCTTTGTTTCCGTAATGTAAAACGATGAGACTGATGAACTGTTACTACTGTGGTTCGTTCGTTAGTGTCAGTCATTGTGTGTTGATTAAATTTTTCAAAGACGGTAATTCCTCTGTTTTAGATTACTGATATAACTGTTCCTCTTACCGGCGCTTTGTGACCTTGTTTGACCTTTATAGAACGACCAGAACTTGGAAGAGGTCACGGTGACATGCAATCTATTTATTTAGATTTTTTGAAGTTTGTGTTTCATTTTAATCAATTGTTTTCGATCTATCACTAATACTCTACGGTCACACACAGATAATTTCACTACTTATTTACTGGAGCAATAAAGCAACACACACACTCTCCATATCCCAGAGTTCTTGTTATAACCCATCAGTGCTCACAGTAGCCACCCTGGATAATGATCTTGATGTGGATAAGAACGAATATCCATCTACACCCTATTCAGTTTGGGCTAACACTTGATGAGAGAGCCGGACAAGCACTGGGCAGACACAGATTAATACTGACTAAATATCCAGTCGTTTTTACCATTATTTCGCGAAGGTAAAATAACAGAAAGACAAAACTCAGAACTCTGTTAAATATATATCCCCTAAAACCTGGTATTTGTCCACGTCCTTGAAGTGTTAAGTTTACTTGTCCTGTACGAGTATTAATATCTAACCTGTGACCTTAATACACTGGGTTAAGGGATTGTGTCAAGGGCTCAAATGCGAGGTGATTCAGTGTGTGGGAGGGGGGGGGGCTGTGTGTAGTGGAGACGTTGGTGGTGTGTTTATGGGGCTCTAATAACGTCAGCTCTCAACCTTTTCGGCGTCCACTGGGAGAAATATTTACCTGTGGGTCGTGGTGGGTGAGTTTGTATACGGTGGTGTAGTGTCACCTTGAGTGTTCACAGTTGACGAGTTGTAAGATGGGCGTCACCAGTTTATTAGTAGTGTGTGTGTGTGTGTGTGTGTGTGTGTGTGTGTGTGTGTGTGTGAAACTTACAGGATTAGAATAGTAACAAGGATCACCTGAAGATTAGACACCTCAGTTTAATTCACCTTAACACTTCCTGGGAAGTTTGGTTAGGTTAGTGTGTTTACTTATAAAGTGAAATAAGCTGGGGTGTATGATCTTCAGGTGATCACAATGCACTCCTGATTGACTCAAACTTTCACTCACTCAGTGGGAGGAGATGGAGGGGTAAGGGGTATGGATGAGTAGGGATAGAGTAGTGTGGATGGGGGGAGTGGAGTGGTGTTTGATTGAGGAGGTTTAGATAGTAGAGGGGAGGAGAGGATAGAGGGGAGGGAGGATAGAAGGGAGGAGAGGATAGAGGGGGGGGACGTCACAACCTTGGCCAGGATAATAGCGAAGTTAATCCACCATGACCGACATTAACTCCTAACAGGTGACTATTGACCTAACTGCCTCACCTGACACACGCACCTGTATACCTGGCGGGGATGTACGTGTTGATGTTTATCCTCGTTATATGCACATGCTGGGGTATACGTACACGCTAGGATACACACACGTTAGGTTATACAGACATGCATAAACACACACACACACAGGGCACAGATATAAACATTTAGGCTAAGGTATTTGCTCCCACTCTCTCACACATACATAAGTAAACAGTACATACACAAACTGTCAAGGACTTACAGATACTCATCTCCTAACCACCACCCACGAGCTCGTTATCCACTAATAGCCACAGGCACTCCCACTCACACCCACGCACTCATAGATATACACACACACTCTCAGTTACACACACAAGTCTTCTTTTCCTACTCCTTTTCTCTTTCCTTCCACTTCCTTCTTCTATTCTTTCTCCACCACCGCCACCTCCTCCTCTAACTACCCGTACCACAGAACCACAATTACCACCTCACAAGAATTAGTGTCAATGGTGGAGGCGTGAGTGACGACTGACCTAACTTGTGGTGGTGGGTCAAGGCTACGTGATCCGGTTGACCTACTTCACTTTATCAGGTCAGGTCTTGGGGCAGTCAGCTGATCCGTGACAACCAGAACCACCCCACTCCCCTCCTGTCAGTCAGCTGGGGGAAGGGGGGGGGGTGTATGGAAGGGGTTAGCTGGTCAAGGTTGAGAGAGAGAGAGAGAGAGAATGTGTGTGTCAGTATTTAACACATCACCTCATCATGCGTTTTAATACCATGTTAAAACAAGGTCGCATTACCTGCTTGCTTGCCTGACGTAATCATCTTCACTACTCTAATTAACATACAGTAATCACACCTGGTTTTTAAAGGTACCCGAGACCTTGACTTTTAATGTACATATTTCATACCTTTTTTTGTTGTTGTTGAAAGTTTAAAAAAAGTATCTCATAATCGTTCCTACTTTTGTCATAGTATTTTGTTGAAAGTTGTGAAAGTATATCAAGATTATTTTATACTATACGTGTTAGTTAATGTTGTGTTGAAACGTTTCCCTGACTTAATCCTCTCCTCAGTTGGTTAACACACAGAGGGGGGGGGGTATAACTACGTCATTCATCACGTGATCTCTGAGCTACGACTGGTGACCTCACGAGATGAATAACGATGAGTGTGTCAGTATTTATGGCCGGATTAAAGTGACGGTCCAGAGGAACTTTCTTTTTTTTTTAAACACTTTGACTTCTATGTTGCCAGGTGGGTGATGGTGCTGGTGGTGATAGTGGTAGTGAGAGACATGATGGATCAACCTTATATATATCGCATCTTTTCCCTCTTCTTCCATCGTTAACGTAAGGGGTAGACTCCTATATATCGCCCGTGTGTCACCATCGTCGACGACAGATACTGGTAACATTAAAACCTTCGGATCATTGACGTGGTGTAATGGCGATAATTATAGGCTACATTATAAAGATGTATTGCTCGAGCTCCACTAGTTGTTAATGGTACAGACTGATGGTTATAGACTGTTGTAAAAACTGATGGAAAATATTATTGCTGGTGAGTGAGCGATTGTTTTGGTAGCCATTAATCCTTCACACACACACACACACACACACACAGTGATTCATTTAACTCTGATCTAATATGATATCTCTCAAAGTGGTTTAACAGCGACCCTTGAACAGTGACTTAACAGTGCCACCTCAGACAGTTAACCATCCCCAAACAGTGACTTAACAGTACCACCTCAGACAGTTTAACCATCCCCAAACAGTGACTTAACAGTGCCACCTCAGACAGTTTAACCATCCCCAAACAGTGACTTAACAGTACCACCTCAGACAGTTAACCATCCCCAAACAGTGACTACCAATGACCTGCCTTAAAAAAAAAGTTGTGATCTAACAGTGTTCTTGTGGTGGTGTTGCAGAGGGTGGCGTCAGCGGGGGAGGGCTGAGGGTCGTCCACTCTCTGCTTGATATACAGAGGGAGAAAGAAAGAGCCGAACTTCACCCAGCTCGCTACCTCGACGATCTTCAGGTCCTCTACAACATACACAGGTAAGTGACGCAATCATTCACTCGGAGACTCAATGTATATATTACCTGTCTCCTACCGTCATGTGTGGGTGGGTGTTGTAGTTGGGCGTGGCATAGACGTGGTGTGGGGGGGGGGGTGATGTGTGTGTGGTGCATTACCCTGGCGTGAGACTGACATGTAAGTGTTTAGCGTATATTACTTGGTCAAACACTGAGCTGCTCCCACCTATTGTTACCTCCTTCCCCTACCTTTCCCCCACCCCCTCACCTCCCCCTCCTCACCTCACCTCCCCCTCTCCTCCCCCTTCACTTGTCTGGTGTAAATTCATGACAAGGTTTGGTCCGTCTTGAGTGTGTCTTAGTGTACGTTGGACTCTAGGCTTATGTACTCCTGATGTACTTAACGTGAGTCTTTTGAGTGAGTCTTGAGTGTGTTTTAGTTTACGTTGGACTCTAGCCTTATGTACTCATGATGTACTTAACGTGAGTCTTTCGAGTGAATGTCTTTGCTTTCATCGGATTCTTGCATCCTTTGGTAATTGCCAACCATGACTCATAATTATTTGTAAACAATAACTTTACCTTTGTTGTTTTACCGGGAAGTATTATATAACCGTGTAGAACTATAAGACTTCATGAAAAGAATAATATTAGGCTTGAAACACCCCCTTCCCCTCTCCTCCCACCCCCATCCCACCATCCTTCTACCCAGCTCCCACCCCACCCCACCACACCCCACCCACATTGTTTGTATATTGAATCGATTTGTAGACCTTGTCGTAAATCTTGGTGTAATGGCCCGAGTGTTTTCGTTTTTTTCACGAGAGTGATTACGGTGTTATTATCCTGGTGGGTACAGAAGTTGTCGTTCTGGTGTGGTTTCTGTTTTTCTCTTTCGGACAAAGTACTTGGGCTTATACAAAGGAGTATTAGTTACAAGACTAGCGAGGTCATCCTCAAACTATATCTAGCGCTTGTGAGACCTCACTTGGATTACGCGGTTCAGTTCTGGTCACCGTACTACAGAAATGGATATAGAATCCCTAGAAAGAATTCAGAGGAGAATGACAAGACTAATCCTGGGCATTAGGCACCTTTTGTACAGAGACAGGTTAAAGCACCTTAATCTGCACTCCCTCGAGAGACGTAGAGTGAGGGGCGAAATGATCGAGGTGTATAAATGGAAGTCAGGGCTGAACAAAGGGGACATTACAAAGGTACTCAAACTATCCAACCAGGAGCGAACTCGTAACAATGGTTTTAAATTAGACAAATTTAGATTTAGGCGCGAAATAGGTAAACATTGGTTTGGAAATAGAGTAGTGGATGAGTGGAACAAGTTACCAAACATCAACATTAACTCGAATACGCTGGATAGCTTCAAACATAGGTTGGGTGGATATATGACCGATCGAGGTTGGGTGTAAATGGGACTGCCCAGTATGGACCAATAGGCCAGTTGCAGTTTCCTCTATTCTTATGTTCTCACATCTCGAGTGTTGGTAATTACGTTGAGAATCTTGATGTGGGTTTGATATAGGTGTGGAATTTCATTTGAGTATTTAATTTGGTTTTTTGAGAAGTTAATTTTGGTTTTTGAGGTGAGGGAGGTGATCTGTGCCCCGATTACCACTGCCAGGCGTCGTGACCCGACCCTGACGCGCACACGCTAGGGCTGCTCTGGCTGCCTCCCTCATAATGTTATTACCGCACTTCAACAACTAAAAGCGCGTAACACGATTATAAATTGCATTAGTGTCCATCAATATATAAAAAAAAATGACAGAACTTTTTCGGATCAAATGAAAAATATCCATTCCAGCTTATGTCACCAAAAGACTAACCTAACCTAACCTAACTTAATCTAATCTAGCGTAGCCTAACCTAACCGAATCTAATCTGACGCTAACCATATGTAACTTAATCAGGTAGCGTTATGGTGTTTAATCATTAGGTGATATAAGTTGGGGTGTCTGATTTTCACGTCGATCCAAATTTTGGTTAGAGACTTGAGAAACTGAGGCTCTATCGCCCCTTCACAACACACAAGAGCTTCTCCAGACATCTGCTGCTCCAATACTTATGGTGAGGTTGAGTGGACCATCTGTTCTGCAAGGTCCAACACACGGTATAGATTCAAGTGTGGTGATGGTGGTAGTGGGGTAGTGGTGGTGGTGATGGTAGGGTGGTGGTGGTGGTAGGGGGGATGGTGGTGGTGGTGGTAGGGGGATGGTGGTGGTGGTGATGGTGGTGGTGATGGTAGGGGTGGTGGTGGTAGTGGGGTAGTGGTGTGGTGGTGGTAGGGTGGTGGTGGTGGTGGTGGTGGTAGTAGGGGGATGGTGGTGGTGTGGTGAAGGTGGTGGTAAGCCCGTCAGTTGGTCCACAAGTCGTTGGAGTCTTCATCTACAGTAGACTCACCAGCTCCTCCACGACTTAAAGAGAAAGTCCACTCATCCCACCGGCTCCTTCACCCCCCCTTGCCTTACCCAACGGCTTTCTAGGTTTACCAGTCGGCTTTTCTGCAGTATACACAGGCTTTCCAGACATATTAAAAGTGAGTCTCCAAATGAGTCTCCTGGGCAAGTGTGGATACAACCCTGTACACTAAGTCTTCCGTACACAAGGAGACAACATGGCCGACACTGTACCTGACCGCCTTTATTTCCCTAACTACAGGTGGGTGGAGTAGGGGTGCCCCGGGATCGAACCACCGACCCTTAGAGCAGGAGGCGAGTGTTAGGCATCACCATGTTCAACCAACTGCTGAACATCTTGTGTTGGTGAGAGATACAACGATCAATATACTCTCAGTAGGTTAGGTTAGGTTAGCAATACATTAATGTGCTCATCTGTTTTATTCAGTCAAAAATTCACTTAAATTTATAGAAGGTTCACCCCGCACTCTGAGCCGCCTTGGTGTGCGTGGTTACTCATCCCATTAAAGTCATTAAGGCCACTAACAGCGTTGCCCTAATCACCGCCACGCTGCCCTAAAAGGTCAATTAATTCTCGCCCGAGCTGCGGTTGATGAGCTTCACGTCACACCGCTAGGGGGCCGACCCGCTCAGTTGCCGTCGAGTGATATCACGATTGATTTAATGCTAAAGTTTGTTCCTGTTCCTTAGTGTTATTGTCCCCACCACCGCCAGGGGGCCACTGCGTTACTGTTCTCCACCGCGAGGGAAATTTAAGGGTGCAGAAGATGGGAAGAGTAGAGGATAATAAGAAGGAGAGAGGAGACGAAAGAATGACAGAAGAGAGAGAGAGGGGGTGAGGGGAGAGTGATACAGTGTTGCCAAATACTGCAACAAGATCTTTTCAACGCTAGGTGTCCCTAAATTAATCCTCACATGCAGGTAAACCTTGTTTTAATCCTCTCTCTCTCTCTCTCTCTCTCTCTCTCTCTCTCTCTCTCTCAGCAGGTTTGTACAGGTGTGTTCGTAGGTTGGATATGAACACACCTGCGATTAATGGAGAGAGAGAGTCATCTCCGTGGGACCGAGTTTAACGAGGTGACATAATACATTATTTACGGTAGAGTCCTAGTGTAGTTTCGACGCCATCTTGTCCACTACCTCTGTCATGTTGTGTGTCAGGTATATGTCGGGTGAGGAAACAACTGCTGCATGTGACGGTGTTTTTGTCAAGAGAGGAACCACAGTCTGGGGAAGGTCAACAGGGTCAGAGGTCAGAGGTCAGGGGAGTATAATGATTAATGTAGACACGTCTTGTTTGTGGAAGTTTGTAATGAAATCGTTTTCCATAATTACACTCGTCAGGTTTGCTCGTCTAAAGGAACAAACATGAAGTGTCTGGAGGAGGCGGCGACGGAGGGGAAGGAGGAGGAGGAGGAGGTGGAAGAGTGGGCACGCTTGGTCGTAATTGCCGCCGTGAGTGTGTAAGGCTCTCGGATCCCTTTTAAAAGAGATTAAATTTCTTTCCTCGATCTTACACGTCTGAGTTGTAGCGTGTTGGCAGTGCGTGTGTTGATCCCCCCCCCCTCACCCCGTCCCTCCTCCCTACCCACCTCTAGGATCATTGCGGATCGGCTTTTTAGAATAATAACGTGAAGACTTATCGGTTTTGAAACTTGCAAAAACAGAATTGATCCCAGTATTAAAAAAAAAGAAGGTTAAAAATGCGGTTTCCGATAGGTTTATCATGGCTGCCAACCCTTCTGACATTAACAGGCTATAATATGATTGGTCGAGGAAGAAGTGCAATCATCTTGGAGGAGGAAAAATATCGGAAGATGATTGGTTACCGCCGAGGTCCTATGATTATGGCGGGAAAAATATCGGAATGTGATTGGTTAATGTGGGAGATACTATGATTATGGCGGGAAAATATCGGAATATGATTGGTTAATACGGGAGATATTATCATTTTGGTGGGAAAGTGTGAAGATGTTGGGAAGGTGTGATAGTGAGGCAGGTGAGGGGAAGTGTGTGTGTGTGTGTGTGTGTGTGTGTGTGTGTGTGTGTGTGTGTGTGTTTCATATCACACACACACACACACACACACACACACAGTTGTAATACATTTTAACACCGTCAAACTACACGTAAAATTATTTACTGATAATCTCGTTAAAAAAAAAAATATCCCCGTGGTGCCTCGTGATGTCACTGATGGAAGAGGTGTCCTTGGCGTGATGTGTCCGTCTGTCTGTCTGTAATAATAGAGGAAACGACAATTTTCTCATTGCTATTCATGTCTTCGTAATTTTTTGTTCGAGATGTCAGAATTTTGGTATAAAACTACCTTAAAAAATTGCATAAATGATCATTCAGTCACATAATGGAAAGTCGGTTTTAACATTCAACAAAAGACTAAAATCGTTCTTTTTTTACTGAAACTTGAATGGGAATAAACTCGTGAAAGTTATGTGTATTATATATATATATTTTTACCCAATATGGCGGGTCAGTCACATAATGGAGAGCCGTGTTTTTTTTGTTTTTTGTTTTAGTTCAACAAAAGACTCCATTATCATTTTACTGAATCTATTAATTAAAACAAAATAATAAATCATAAAAAAATTAAGTTTGTTTGTCCATTAACCTATTTTTTTTCCAATATGGCGAGTCAGTTACACAATAGGATTTTTTTTTTTGGTTTAGATTCTACAAAAGACTTATTATATAAACTGGAATGGAATAAACTTCTCGCTGATGTGTTTATTCAGTGTATAATTGGTTATTGGGATTTTTACATTGTTGTGGAAATTTGCGTACGGATGGTGACTGGAGGTATTATTGTAGGGTTGTAGTAAAGTTGTTGTAGGGTTGTAGTAAAGTTTTAGCGGTGTTGTAGGGTTGTAGCTGTGTTGTAGGGTTGTAGTAAAGTTGTTGTAGGGTTGTAGTAAAGTTGTTGTAGGGTTGTAGTAACGTTGTAGCTGTGGTGTAGGGTTGTAGTAAAGTTGTTGTAGGGGTGTAGTAAAGTTGTAGCTGTGGTGTAGGGTTGTAGTAAAGTTTTAGCGGTGTTGTAGGGTTGTAGCTGTGTTGTAGGGTTTGTAGTTGTAGGTTGTTGTAGGGTTGTAGTAAAGTTGTAGGGTTGTAGCTGTGTTGTAGGGTTGTAGTAAAGTTGTTGTAGGGTTGTAGTAAAGTTGTTGTAGGGTTGTAGTTGTAGCTGTGGTGTAGGGTTGTAGTAAAGTTGTTGTAGGGGTGTAGTAAAGTTGTAGCTGTGGTGTAGGGTTGTAGTAAAGTTGTTGTAGGGGTGTAGTAAAGTTGTAGCTGTGGTGTAGTGTAGTAGTTGTAGCTGTGGTGTAGGGTTGTAGTAATGTGATAGCACAGTTGTATTTGACCAGCACAACCGTCTCAGTAGGGAAGGTTGTTATGTGGTTGTTATGAGGTATTTTTGGGGCGCTATGAGGGGTTATGAAGTGTTATGAGGGGTTTGTAGGGTTATGAGGGGTCATGAGGTGGTTATGATGTGCCATGAGGGTTTATGAGGAGTTATGAATGGGTTATGAGGGACAATGAGGACTTAGGAAAGTGTTATGAGGTGTTATGTGGTGTGGTGGTCCCGTCAGTACCTCAGCACACGAGTTTGATATTATCAATAGTGAAGAGATTACCACCCACGCACACCTTTGTTGTGTGTAGGTGTGTGTGTGTGTGTGTGTGTGTGTGTGTGTGTGTGTAAAATATCCCTGCGTCTGTGTATCTGTGTGTGTATAATGTCTCTACCTCTGTTTGTGTTTATGTGTGCGTATGTGTCATTAATACACACACACACACACACACACACACACACACACCGGTACAGAATATCACAGAATATAGTTTGTTTTAATTTAACCCTTGATGAGAACAGCTAATTGGAGGTGACGCAATAATTGTCAGGTGTGAACGTGAGTCACATAACGCTGCACCTGGCTGTATTCTGAGGCCCAATAATACAGTAAATACAGCTGTAGTTTGAATTCCTTCGACTTTATAATTTGAAGGAAAGAATACCTGTCAAATTGTCTGTCTGTCTGTCTGTCTGTCTTTTGTGTTTTTGTCACGGGATAAAATAATTAGTTGGTCGTTTTTCGTGCTTCCATAAGCATTAGGAACTACTCCTGGCAGATTTCTCCAGCACTGAACTCGTATAATAAAAACCTAACCTAACTTAACCCTTTCAATGGGCGCGGTGGATGGGCAGAATTTAACGTACGGACTATAATATCCCATTTGCCGGTTATGGCGGGGGTAATGCACGGTCATGAAGGGGCATTATGGAGCATGATGGTGCATGATAACTGAGCTTAGTTGGGAGGTGAGCATATGTGTTATCCTGTCTGCATATTTGACAGGTGTGTGTGTGTGTGTGTGTGTGTGTGTGTGTGTGTGTGTGTGTGTGTGTGTGTGTGTGTGTGTGTGTGTGTGTGTGTGTGGTTGTCCTGTTGTTGTTTACGGTGGTGTAATGTTCCCAGGCGTCACACAGGCAGCATAAACACTTTTTAGAGAGGGGGGGGCGGTGTTTCCTGGTAATGGGTGTATTTTATGTAATTTATTTATTCACGGAAATTTCGCTCCGAGTCTTATTCTGTGTAATAGAGGTAAACGTGTGTGTGTGTGTATGTGCGTTTGTATCTGTCTGTGGGTGTTTGTATGTGTGTGTGTTTGTATATCAATATATATGTACGTGTCTACTTATGTACACATGTCATTTAAAGTTTGCCATGAAACTAGTGTACTAATGTCAGTGAAATATGACACAGTTAACCTTAGCGAGGCTGAGGGTAGAGTGACAGACAGACAGACAGACATCCACGACAAGGACTGTTCCTGCCCTCGCGTGCCTGGTAGAGAGACGCAGGCATGATAGGTTCATATGTTGACGTGTGCCGCTCTCAGGATACACCCCCTCCCAACACAGGTTACACAGGATATACCCCCTTCCCACATGATACACAGTACACACTTCCCTTCCCACAGTACACACTTCCCCTCCCACAGGACACACCCCCCTCCCACAACACCCTCCACAGGACACACCCCTCCCACAGGACACACCCCTCCCCAGTGACACACCTCCCACAGGACACACCTCCCCCACAGGACACACCCCCCCCACAGGACACACCCCCTCCCACAGGACACACCCCCCTCCCACAGGACACACCCCTACACACAGGGACACACACCCCCCACAGGACACACCCCCTCCCACCACACCCCCTTCCCACAGGACACACACCCTCCCACAGGACACACACACCCTCCCACAGGACACCCCTTCCCACAGGACACACACCTCCCCACAGGACACCCCTCACAGGACACACCCTCCCACAGACACACCCCTCCCACAGGACACACACCCTCCCCACAGGACACACCCCCTCCCACAGGACACCCCTCCCACCCCCCCACAGGACACACACCCCTCCCACAGGACACACACACCCCCCTCCCACAGGACCTCCCACAGGGGACACAGGACACACCCTCCCACAGGACACACACCCTCCCACAGGACACAGGACACACCCTCCCCACAGACACCCTCCCACACAGGACACACACCCCTCCCACAGGACAGGACACCCCTCCCACAGGACACACACACACCCTCCCACAGGACACACCCTCCCACAGGACCCCTCCCACACCCCTCCCACAGGACACACACCCCTCCCACAGGGACACACCCCCTTCCCTCCCACAGGACACACCCCTCCCACAGGGACACACCCTCACACCCCCCTCCCACAGGACACACCCACAGGACACCCCTCCCACAGGACACACACCCCTCCCACAGGACACCCCTCCCACAGGACACACCCCCTCCCACAGGACACCCCTCCCACAGGACCCCTCCCCACAGGACACACCCCTCCCACAGGACACACACACCCTTCACAGGACACACCCCCTGACGTAGACCATCAACACACATCAAGAACTGATTCATCTCAACAATAATGTATTTGGGATTTTGGATGAAGAAATTGGGGACTGGTTGATGACCGTGTTTGAGTGTATGACAGGAATGACGGATGTGTGTGTGTGTGTGTGTGTGTGTGTGTGTGTGTGTGTGTGTGTGTGTGTGTGTGTGTGTGTGTGTGTGAATCGAAAGTACGAATTTGCCGATTTACAGTTGTTGATAATGGCGTTAGGGGTGTAGATTGTACAGGACACCCCCATCACCCTCAGACACACCCCATCACCCCTCAGACCCCCCAGCAAAAAGTAAAAAAAAAGAGAAAAGAGTCCAGTTTCTATACGGTTTTCACATGTCACCTAACGACATACTTCAAGACCCAAGTTGAGTCAATTTACCGCGTATGTGAGCGGTGAGCCAGTGAGTGTATGTTAGGCAGTGTGTTACCATCATAATATTTCACACTTAAACACACAGCCATGTTCTTACTCACACTTGACGCTGTAATGTTATAACCAAATTCACTAACTCACATCTTGAACGTGTGACTGGAGGCCTTATGGAGAAATATGTAAAATCGTGTATGTTTTTTTCTTGATTTAATGAGATTCGGAAGAAGAAATTGAAACCTGTGACAAGAAAATTAAAATCCTCAGAGAATGACATTATATATTATGAGGGTTACTTGTGTGTACCGGTGTTGTTATGGGTGTAAATGAAATCTGTTCCTTTGTTTAGTGTTTGTCCGGACGCGGCTACACGTGTATTAACCTCGTAAACCAACTTTAGCCTTATTGATATAGTTAGTCTTATAATTAACCACTAACTGTAGCTAAACTTGGTGATGAAGTATTTACACAAGTCAGAGTGTTTTTGTCTTTAAGCCCCTGTCATGTTAATTTAGGCTAAGTAATTTTAAGCACACCATCCGTCGTAACGTCACGGTCGTCCAGTAACACAGTAATGATTGTCACCAAATTTGCTGTACTGTAATGTTTTAGCTGTAACAGTAATACAGTAGTAACATTATAGACTTGTGTAATACCTGGTTAAAGATATATTTCTAAATACCGAGATAATGTATAATGTAGGTGGGTGATATATTTCATTACGTTTGTTTTGATGTATATTTCACTAACCTTGATACCATATAAGTGGGAATAAATTTACGTATTTATTTCATCCCACTTTGTATAGCTGTCAAAAGGCACCAGTGTAAAAACGGCGAGTTGTTCATAACGTTGCCTGTGTGATGTTACCTGCCTGGGGACACACACCTTCACGTTACGTCCGCTAGGTGTGGCCAGTACCACCAGTGTGTTGTTATACTGTAGTGTATTATTGACCTTTAACAATAGTCATTAATTATATATCAACAGGGATAACATCTCTGGTTTCCGTCAATCATTAGCGTAAAAAATCATCGCCTATGTGACCCAGATAACGAATTCATTATACTCCAGGTTTTTGTAAGGATTTGGAAAAAAAAAATATTGAAAATGTCACCTTCAGAGTCGCGTGAAATACCCCGTGAGGAAAAATGGTGACCCACAAAGGCTAGCGCTAATGAAATACCAAAAGGAGGAATGAGGAACACCGATACTAAAGCTTACGGGTCAGGGAGGGGGAGGAGAAGGAGAAATGGTTGACCTCGTCGCCTGTGTTGGTGTGATGGGAATGAATGCCAAGTGTTCCCAACAACTATCGTTAAAGTCGTGAATTTATGGCGTAATAAAAAAAAAATCCCACGAATCTGGAACCAAAAGACTCATCATTTGGTAACATTATAGAGAGATAAGTCGAAGATTGCCCAACCTGTCGTCTAAAGCACACACACACACACACACACACACACCCACACATTACGCAGGTACCGCATAAAACAGTATTCACCAGACAAGTGCTATGTGGCAGCTCCCCTTTTGCCAGATTTTATGGCAATATTTCCCAAAACGAATTGATATTGTGAGGTCGTTCTTTACTGTACTGTTCGTGTGTGTGAGTTGATGTGATGCGTGGCGTGGGGTGGCGTGGCGTGGCGTGGGGTGGGATGGGGTGGCGTGGGGTGGGATGGGGTGGCGTGGGGTGGGATGGGGTGGCGTGGGGTGGGATGGGGTGGGGGTGGGTGTAGATGCGTGGTTATTTACCGTCTCTGACAACAGGCAGTTTTCAGAAATAAGAATCAAGGGAATCAAATATTTGAGTTGCGGTTGGATGAAGGTGGAGCGTATATCTGGTGCACGATTATCATTGGTCGAGTTACGGTTATGGTTATTGCTGGTTGGTTGGCTAATTTATGGTTGTTAATTACGTGGTTGTAACTGGCTACTGGTCATTGCTGTATCTGTCGCATGATTTTTATTGGTCAAGTTATGGTAAGTTATTGCAGGTTGGGGTGATGCTGTCTGTCACTGGGCTGTGGTTGTATTGGTGGCGTGGTTATGGTTGTATAGCTGGCGTGGTTGTGGTTGTATAGCTGGCGGGGTTATGGTTGTGACTGGCTATTTCTAAGCTTGACATTGGCTTGGATAATGCTGTGGCTATTTTACGTATCACTGGCTAGAATCCTCGAGTGAATGTTATTATTATTGGCAGTACTTTGGCCGTGTAATCCCAACATGAGAGAAACGTGTTGCCGTAGTTTGAGAATAACAATAATAATAATAATAACAATAATAATAATAATAATAATAATAATAATAATAATGATAATAATAATAATAATAATAATAATAATAATAATAATAATAATAATAATAATAATAAAATTCCCTCCACATTTTCACTCATTATTTTTTTACGCCAGGACAATAATTGTATTTTTTTACACCAGGATAATAATTGTATTTTTTACGCCAGGATAATAATTGTATTTTTTACACCAGGATAATAATTTTATTTTTTACGCCAGGATAATAATTGTATTTTTTACCCCAGGATAATAATTGTATTTTTTGCGCCAGGATAATAATTGTATTTTTTACACCAGGATAATAATTGTATTTTTTACGCCAGGATAATAATTGTATTTTTTTACGCCAGGATAATAATTGAATTTTTTTGCGCCAGGATAATAATTGTATTTTTTACACCAGGATAATAATTGTATTTTTTTACGCCAGGATAATAATTGAATTTTTTTGCGCCAGGATAATAATTGTATTTTTTACACCAGGATAATATTTGTATTGTTTTGCGCCAGGATAATAATTGTATTTTTTACACCAGGGTAATAATTTTATTTTTTACGCCAGGATAATAATTGTATTTTTTGCGCCAGGATAATAATTGTATTTTTTACACCAGGATAATAATTGTATTTTTTACACCAGGATAATAATTGTATTTTTTACGCCAGGATAATAATTGTATTTTTTACACCAGGATAATAATTGTATTTTTTACGCCAGGATAATAATTGTATTGTGTTCGGTGCGATGCGTATTTGTTTTCACGTACGGGTTGTTTCAGCACTGTACATAAAAATTAATACCAGTTTTGTAGTTGTTGTTTTTGTTATCTCGACACACAAAGGGTCTTCCGTGTATTTTAAAGGTGCCGTGTTTATCGCTGACAAAAGGTGTTGATGTTATTGATAAAATACCTGGGGAACTAAAACCCCCTTTTGTGGTGGTGCTCCTTGCGTTAATAAGCTTTGGGTGTGTGTGTGGTGTTGAGTGCGGAGTGTCGAGTGCGTAAGACTGTCGAGTGCGTAGGAGTGTTGAGTGTGTTTATCAAGTGAATAAAAAATGGGATGTTGGGAGGGGAAAAGGGGAGCTAATCTTCACGTGTTCTCATCGCCTTAACCTGCAATCACTTAACACCTCTATAATGAGTTAGTGTTAAGTTTACGAGAAAAAAAAATAAGGGTTATATTCACCGTAGGAAGAAGAGCCCCGCTGCTGTGTAAACAAAGGGTGAGTGATCTGGATTAGCGACTCTTTAACGGGGGTATCCAAGGGTTATATTTGTTTACAGCGTTCATGTATGTGTTTGTTTACAGTGTTTATGTAAGTATGTGTTTGTTTACAGCGTTCACGTGTATGTGTTTGTTTACAGCGTTCACGTGTATGTGTTTGTTTACAGCCTTCATGGGCCTCTCGTTGCTGCTTGTGGAGGTGATTGTGGTGTTGACGTTTCAGGTAATTTAGTAAACCGTAGTTGCTTAGTTTGTGATGTTGTAAGTGGCGAAGTTTCAAATTGCTTAAGTTTTACTTTACTTTGGATCTTAATGCACTGAAGTTTCGAGTTATATTTACAAGTTTCACGTTATTGACATTGCGAAGTTCTGAAGTTTCATTTTTTTTTAGCATTTTGATTTGTTGAAATTTCAAATTATTTATCGGTCCAAGTACTCCGCCTATGAAGTTGGGTATCAGACCACCAGAGGGCAGTAGTGGTCAAGGTAGAGGGGGGGGGTTGTCAGCGGCCTCCAGATAGCGCGTTAGGGTGTGTCTGTATGTTATTACCCAGAGTGGCTCGTCCTTATGTCGTTTGTCTTCCGCGTCGCACACCAGCTGGTCCTGTTGGCTGGTGAGACAGTATTGTGTTTCTCTGTTAACGTCAGTGTTATGGTGAGAGAGAGAGAGAGATCCTCTTTACTTTATTAAGTTACTTATCCATACATAAATTTATTGATATATTTATGTATATGTATGTATGCATGTGTACAGTATACATATATATACATTCGCCTGTGCATTACACCTTTCTAAAAAAACAAACAAACAATAAACAAATAAAAACAACAACCTGAGCAGCAAAAACAGCAACGACAAAAACAATAACAGCAACGACATCTACAAAATAATAACAAAGATAACGACAACAACAACGACGACAACGAAAACAACAACAAAAATAATAACCATAACAAGAACAAAAACAACAATGACAAAAACAACGACAACAAAACAATAACAATAACAACGACAACTACAAAAACAACAACAACAATGACGGCAACAATAACAAGAGGTTAGGGTGTTGGTCGACGATGAAATGGTATAAATTTGATGTAAAAAAAAAGTAAAATGAACAATATTTTCATCCTCGCTACAGCTGCTATGATGACCCACTCTCCTATCACCACCATCACCACTACCACTAACACCACTACCACAGCAACCACCATTACTATATCTCTCCTACCACCATCACTACCACAGCAACTACCAACATTTACCATCATCAGCAACAGTGAGGGTGGGAATGGGGGTGTGTGTGTGGGTGTATGCGTGTCAGGAGGAGGTGTAGCCTGTGTCACTACCTGATAATGACTACACCTGAGCGGGTCACCTGAACACACCCACACCCTCCCACTTAATACGAAAGGGTCTGGGTGTGTTGTTGGTGGGCGGAGGTGTACAGGGAAGGTGTATATTGGTGGGTGTAGTGTTTGGGAAGGCAGTAAGGGAGTGTGTATTACCCTTGTGAAGTGTATGTGGGTGTATATTGTATGAGAGAGGGGGGGGGGTAGGTACTTTCATATGCTCCTCACGGGTCATATAACGTCAGCAATACCTTACCATCAAAGCCATACTCTAAATATGTCACGGTGAGGGATCAAGGGGGAGATGACCGCCTGCCAGAATACCTACTGATGTGACCCCCAAGAAAGACTTAGGTATTCTGTATAAAAAAATGATTAATGACGTAGTTTTATCATGTATTTAAATGAGCGAGACGTGTGTGGTCATGTGTAATAATAATAATTTACGGTTTATTGAAAAGTTCTGCAGCCCGAAGGATGAAAATATACTTTGGACTTAAATGACTTATTACATACATTGGTGGCTTAACAAAAGCCTTCATTAGAGCAAGGTAAAGGAACGTACAGCGAACATACAGATTAATGTAGGTGTTGAACAGCAAATACGTAGTGTAGTAATTCCCTCCCAGATGGTGTTAGGAGGGACCTCACGTGTGTAGCAATTCCCTCACAGATGGTGTTATGAGGGGCATCACGCGGTGTGTGTGTGTGTGTGGTAGGGTTTGTGTGTGTGTGTAGCGTCTGTGTAGTAGAGAGAGAGAGAGAGAGAGAGAGAGAGAGAGAGAGAGAGACTTTAAGCAGCGTATGTTGACTCGTGGTAATATCCAACCTCTCTCCTTCATAGTGACTCCTGACATTAAGTAACCGTGTGTGTGTGTAGGTATTGGGTTGTCGTGTTAGCTGGTGCGGGTGTAAACGATTTCCTCTATCTGACTGTAGTACGGGTTGGGTGTGTGTGTGTGTGTGTGTGTGTGTGTGTGTGTGTGTGTGTTATTTTCTCCTACAGTGGGACGATTACCTGTGCACCTGACTTAAGATAAAATTGTACTCAAGCGGGTCCTAAGTCATCGTACTCAAGAGGTTAATCAGAATCCACATAACAAGTATAGGATCACCTGAAGATTAACCCCTCAAGCTTATTCCAACCTTAAGATTAACCACCCTAACATTAACCTTACCCCCCCCCCTCCCCCACAGGTATCGTTAAGGTGTGTTAAATCATCAGGTGAATTGAACTTGGAGGGGGGGGGGGATCTTCCTGTGATGTGTGTTTATCTCTTTCTTTCTTTCTTTCTTTCTTTCTTTCTTTCTTTCTTTCTTTATATTCATCATCCTTATAGAGTATTCCATGTGTTCCTGCAGGAGGGAGTTGGTCTCTCAGCTGGTGTACCGGGAGGCTGGTCAGATCTTCCAGCGGGAGGGCGGGGTCGGGGAGCCACGCCCACTGCGCCGCGTGATTGGCTCGCCCGTCCAGAACGTCAACACAGACGACCTACGGACCCTGGAATCCAAACAAAGACTAATCAGAAAGGTAACGTATGGCTGTCAGGTTGTGTCCGGTGGGGGGGGTGGAGACATACCTGGTCCCTTCTGTATCTAATTAAAGGTGATGCTATTGTTGTGTTACCTGTAGATTTTGTATTTTTGTGTTGTATTTTAAATGAACTATTGTATTGTTTATTAGAGGCTGCGCCATTATATACGTTACTAGGGTAAACAAAAATAATAATAAATAAAAATATTTCCCCATCACGTAAAACACGAAGGGTTAGATATATATTTTTTCCCCTAGTTTTCTCCCCAGCTTAAAGTATGGTGGGAATATTTGTTTTTTTGCCGGCGTATTTATTTCCCCAACTTTAAAGCAAAATATTCGTCTGTTTTTTTGTCTATCTATCCATAAAACCGGAATTTCTCTGGAGTTAAATTATCCCCAAGCCTGGAAAACAATATATTGGTCCTGTTTTATAGCATCGATGACATATACATTCCCTATAAGCCAGCTGCCTCGTATATATACTACCTTGGGGTGAGAGGGAGTTATATAATTTGCCCAGTATAAAACAGTGTTATATAATAGGGGTGAGTTATATAATTTGCCCAGTATAAGACAGTGTTATATAATAGGGGTGAGTTATATAATTTGCCCAGTATAAGACAGTGTTATATAATGGGTGGTAGGAGGGAATTTTGGTGGGGGTTTTAATTTTACCTGTCGAGTGTGGGAGTCCATCCGGCGTGTCTTCGTGGCCTGGTGTAGCGTTCTGGCTGGTGCTCCTCTCTTGCTGTCTCTCCGTCCGTCTTTCCCTCCTTCTCTTTCCTTCGTCCCTTCTTCACCCCCATTTCTTCCTTCTTCTCCTCTCACTCTGCTTCTTTTCTATCCCCCTTTATCTCGCTTTAATTCTCTCCCCCCTGTCCATCCTTCCCCTTTCCCTCCACTTCTCTCTCCCACTCTTCTTCTCTCCCACTCTCCCTTTCTTCCTTCCCTTCCCCCTTTTCCCTTCTGCATGGCGACCACACTACCACCCACACTTAGAAATCATTTAACTCATAAACAAATAACTACAATTAAAAAAGATCCCTCGTGTTTGGTGAGCTGCGACAAACAACACGGCTCCTCTCATCTGTCACAGTCTCCCCTGCCGGCAAAAGGAAAATGGGTAAAAAAAAAGAAAATGACCCTCCCGTATGTAATTATTATATAACTCTTATTAAATTATCAAAACAAGGGGACACCTGACCTTTCGTTATTAGTATCAGTGTCAACAGAATATTATTGCGTCTTTAGTATTGATGTAGTGGGAATTTCAGTGTTTTATTGACATTTGGGTTTTTAGGAATCATGTGTGGAGTGTGTGTGTGAGAAGACCAGCAATCACTTTAATTTTTTTTAGTACAGTTAACTTTCTAATACCATGATATACCATTGGCAGCTGATAACACTCGACCATAAATGCACATCAACACCATTTTGTTATGATATTTACTAACAATTAAACCCCACCATAACAAACTATCATATAATAATAATAATGATGATAATAATAATAAAAATAATTATTTTTCATACCATTGTATTCATTGAGGTAACTAGTTAACTTTTTAATGAAGCGGCCTATGTGTCAGTGGCGGGTGAAAAACAGTGTTATTTTTACTCTTGGAATTAATTAATGTTAGGGATTGTTTTACACACACACACACACACACACACACACCGTTTCGGGATTAAAATGTTGTCAGTGGCGGTAAGATTTTATTGTAATGGGAATGTTTTTTTGTGGTTGAGTGTGTGAAGCCTTGTTGTGTCTTTCCCGCGCTAAATTGTATGTTTTTTTTTGGGGGGCGTTTATTATTATTATTAATTTGATGTTATTAAAAAAACATTTTTATGATATTGTTTGTGTTATGTTTGTTGTTATTATTTGTTTGATGTTATTATTTATATTTTATTTGTTATCGTTTTGTTTTTATCTTTAGTATTATCATTATCATTATCGTCGTTATCATCATCATCATCATCATCATCATCATCATCATCATCATCATTAACGTTTTACGACCTTTTTCCACACCCACCAACACCCACCCACCACCACCCACCACCACCCACCACCACCACCCACCCACTAACACCCACAACCACCCACCCACCACTACCACCCACCACCACCCACTAACACCCACCCACCCACCCACCACCACCCACTAACACCCACCCACACCCACCCACCACCACCCACTAACACCCACCCACACCCACCCACCACCACCCACCGACCACCCACCCACTGACCACCCCACCACCACACCACCCACCACACCCACCCACCCACCACCACCCACCCACCTCACCCACCAACCATTAAACATCCTTCATAAACACTAGTTGGAACACGAGACAAATCCACCCAACTCAAACACCCAAACAGGTAGCTGGAGTGCCCCCCGAGCCCAAGTATATAAACAAAACAAACTACAGAACGCTACATAAATCACTCCTGTATCTTCTGTATGGATGAAAACTGTAGGTAGGTGTCTGTATTCCCCTTGTATATCCTGCCTTAGTTTGTCTCCTATATCATGATAAACTTTAAAAAAAAGATTGTAATTAACGTGATAGCAACTGGAGACCTCAATGCTAAGGACCCATCCTGACTCACCGGGCTTTAATCCCAAGGAGAGCAAATGGTCAGTATCACACACACACACACACACACACACACACACACACACACACACACACACACACACACACACACACACACACACCCTCATTCTTGACACATCACAGACAACACTTCAAACATGACCTCCACAAGACACATCTCAGGGGTGATCGGTGGAGGTCGTTCCGTCACGAGGCATTAAATCGAGGCAAAACAACGATAACAAATTCTCTGTTGTTACCTCGCGTCAACACCGCCATCGAATGCCATCAGCTGATCCAATGTAAACAAACAACAAACCGGGATTTCATAGGAGGTCCTTCAGCCCAATACCTACCGACCTACCTGAGACTTCCCCCTCGATCCTCCCTCATTCCCACACACTCATCCCCCTCCTCACCCTCCTTACATTTACTTCGTTCCTCCCACCTCTCTACATTTAAAACTCTAACTCCCCACGCCCTGTTTAACACCCCTCCCTCCCGTGTAACATCCCCTCTCTCCCGTGTAACACCTCCCCGTGTAACCGTGTAACACCCCCTCCCTGTAACACCCCCCTCCCACCTGTGTAACACCCCCTCTCTCCCCAGCGGTGACCTTGAGAGTCTCGTGTTGGCCAGGGTGTCGTGATAACGTCCAGTTACGACTGATGACACGGCCCGATAGTGACGCACGACCCTCCTAATATATGATATACGGGACGTGCCTGTTACACACACACACACACACACACACACACACACACACACACACACTTGGAAAACAACATCCTCTGAACAAAAACATTAGTAGTCAGGTCAGAACGGCAAACACACACTGAGCTGATGAAATGTTTTAGGAGCCGAAGCTGATAATGGACACCGCTATAAAGAACACACAAGTAGCCAGGAATCAACACACACACACACACACACAGGAAGGAAGGAAGGTCATGAAGAAGTAAGATACAGTCATGAGGAAGTAAATAACAGACTAACAGCCAGACAGCATTGCATACTGTTATGAGTGAGAAAAAATATAGCACAGAGTAGTAATATATCTGTCGTACACACACACACACACACACACACACACACACACACACACACACACACACACACACACACACACACACACACACACACACACCTGTAGGTCATCATAAGAAAAAAAGTTCAGTCATGCAGCCAACAGTATATACAAGAGAGACACACACACACTCATGCAGTCAACAGGGCAATCAGAGCAGTGTTAAAGCACAGTCATGCAGGCCATATTATTCACGGGACCAGAGAATCATGCACACGGTAATATATGAAGCTGTTATAGGGAAAAAATATGCAGGAAGTCATGCACTGGAGTCACATGATAAACACACACACAGAGTAATGATCTGTGACCCATAAGAACACACAGACATGCAGACAGTCATGCACACAGACTACAGAAACACACACATACTGATGCACCATTGTTATATAAAACACACAGACATGCAGACAGTCATGCAAATTAAAACACAACAAAATATAAAGGCATTAGTGTTTCTGAACTAACAAGAACAAAATAAACATGTAGACGGTAATACACACTAACTACATTGATAAAAAATACAATCGTACGGCTGAACAAACAGACAAAAACAAACAAACAAACACTCACTATGCACACAGGTCACGGGCAGTAAAACACGAGTTGTAATAAAAACAAACACAGTAATGATATACAGACAGGTTTTTTTAAAATGGTTGGCACAAACTTAGTATATTTATGTTACACAGACCTTTAAAACAGAAATAAAACACAGTAAAATAGGCTATAAAACACACGGGCTTATACATAAAAACACCGTCAACAGAGGCATTAAAACACACTTAAACTTGTCCAAATGTCACAGAGGTGATAGAATATAATTATAACTTATCTTGTAATAAAACAGAGAAAAAACACGCAGGCTTAACAATGAGATCCTTACACACACACACACACACACACACACACACACACTCTCTCTCTCTCTCTCTCTCTCTCTCTCTCTCTCTCTCTCTCTCTCTCTCTCTGTTGAAGATTATTGACTCCGTTTAAACTGTGTGTGTGTGTGTGTGTGTGGCTTCACCTTACCCCATTTACGAGTGTGTGTTGCATGAGGTGTACTGTATAATAATGTGCTGTATGTTTTATTGTATGTTTTATATAGTGTGTTTATTCCATCCATCCATCCATTTCTCTCTCTTCGGCATCTCGTCTCCCCCTATCTATTCTCCTCTTCCTATCTTCCTTTCCTCCCGCTGTCTCCCTCTCCTTCCCCTGTCTCCCTTACCTCTCACCCTCTCCCTCTATCTCTCCCTCCCTCCCTCCAAACAACCTATTGTGAGAGGAAGCGTTTTTACAGCTGGACAGTCACACACACACACACCCTCGGTACAAGATTAACCCCCAGGTAAAATGTGTCTTTTGAGCCATCATTGTGCCCGCTATCTCGACCCTTCCCTTCCTTCCCTTCACTGCTGTCTCGACCTCTGACCCTTCCCTCTTCCCTTCACTGCTGCCACCACGACCTCTGACCCTTCCCTTCCTTCCCTTCACTGCTGCCTCGACCTCTGACCCTTCCCTTCACTGCTGCCACCACAACCTCTGACCCTTCATTCCTTCCCTTCACAGCTGCCTCGACCTGTGACCCTTCCCCACCACCACACAAGACACTTTACCACACTGTTACCTTACCTTTAGCATATAATTTGGCCAGGTAATATGCACACGTACTTACTAATAGTGCCTCACCTACCTATTACCACCACCCCTATCTACCACCCCTACCTACCACCCCTACCTACCACCCCTACCTACCTACCTACCACCCCTACAACCACCCCTACCAACCACCCCTACCAACCACACCTACCACCCCTACCTACCACCCCTACCAACCACCCCTACCAGCCACCCCTACCTACACGTTAACACGATCCCTAGGGTGTTTTAGGGTTGGCTGATTCTCTGTTATTTTTCCTCTACCTAATTCTCTCATTACCACAGATTCTTGCCCCCTACCTTGTGTTTACCTACGTTTAATCATCCTAATACTCACCTTTAATGACCTGACTGATGTGTGGTGTGTACGCGTGAGGGATACATTTATATATATATATTTTTTTTTATAAGGGAAGTCGTCACGTAGAATAGAGATGTGTATTTATATATGGTTTTTTTAATGTAGTTTCCACGTTATTGGTTTGTATTGACTATTGAATGTTATTGATGGATATACCTGGTGGATTGATTGATTGGTTGATATACCTGGTGGATTGGTTGATTGGTGGATATACCTGATGGATTGGTTGATTGGTGGATATACCTGATGGATTGGTTGATTGGTTGATTGATGGATATAGCTGGTGGATTGGTTGATTGATGGATATATACGGATAGACGAATAGCTAAATCACTAGTTGAAAAAGTTGATAGAGTAAACGATGGATAGAGTGACAGGTGGATGGATTGAAATGTATGTATATAGAGATGAAGATTGAAATTGAAGATGTGTAATTAGATGGATAGATAGGAAGAAAATAGGAATAGTTGGTGGTTATTCAACTACGTCAAGGTATCGACTAAGCTCCACCCAATATCATCCGCCCTTAGCAACCAAGAGAGCCGAGACACGCGGATCGGTTGCTAGGGTAGTAATATGCCATAACAGCGCCTTAGTAAGAGTGGTGTCGGGACGGTTACCTGTCGGGACGGTCACCTGTCGGGGCGGTTACCTGTCGGGACGGTTACCTGTCGGGACGGTCACCTGTCGGGGCGGTAACCTGTCGGGGCGGTCACCTGTCGGGGCGGTTACCTTGCTGGAAATTTGTTTGTGCAGTTTTATGTTTTTGTGGGTGTATATAAGTGGGTGGGTATGTGTGGGTGTGGGTGTGGGTGTGTGGGTGGGTGTGGGTGTGTGGATGGGTGATCTCTGGTTATCGTAAGTAACATTGAAAGGTAAACACCCCTCAGTTGCATCAAACACTATCCGATTGGTCAGGACAGTCGGATGTTGGGCTACCTAAACCATAGACTAAAAGACAGTTGGTTTAGGTTAGGTTTAATGTATACTAAAACCACATATAATTAAAACTGCCGTAGGAGATTTGGTTCAGTTATACCTGTTGAATATTATACCTACGTTGTCTATACACAAGATGAATTATACGGTATACAATGGGCCCTGACCTTAATGGGCCCTGATTCTAATGGTTAGGGTAGATTAGGCCTGTTATTACCGGGACCCATTGGACAGGTGGTCGAACTCGGGAATGTGAAAACTAAATTCAGTGTTCTACCCACTCACACACACACACACACACACACACACACACACACACACACACACACACTTAGGTAGTCACAAAGTATAGCATTATCTTACCCGGACAATAATTACCCTTGTGACAGCAACTACCTCAGGCTCGTTAATCACCTCTGAGTCTCTTGTGACGTCATCTCTTAAGGCATAGCTACTATTCGGGTCGCTGATTGGTTGGTGGCTTGGACAGGTGTCAGGCTTGTGGGTGGACATGTCGTGCGTAATGGTTGTCTGAGTGTCCCCGTGTCCTTGGGGGTGAAGGGCGCATCAGCTCTTGTGACTCTAACCTGTCATTGATGGGGTAATGTGTGTGACGTCATTCTTATGCAACCCTTTCTTTGGTGTTCTGTCGGTGACGTCATTAATATGCAGCCCGTTCGTTGGTGGACTTAGTGACGTCATTAATATGCATCCCGTTCGTTGGTGGACTATAATGGTGACGTCTCACGTTCAAAGAAACACGCACACTCGCTCACTAATTACGGAGTGCGACACTTTACAAAGGGTCGTGGCCTAAAGATGAGTAGGGCACAGAGCCATTAATAATCTCTCTCTCTCTCTCTCTCTCTCTCTCTCTCTCTCTCTCGTAAATTACTGATTGTTCACGATAATATCATAATTGCCACCGACTTTGTGAGTGGTGGTGTTGTTTGACGTCATTAGTCTGAAGCTTCCAATTCCGCCAATTGGAGAGAAATAAATTGCGTGAGGCGTCTCTTGCATGCAAAAATGTGAGCAGTAGATATAGAAATTTCATGAACCTTCTACAGGGTGGTGGTGAGGGGGCAGCATGCAACCCTCTTTTAAGTGATGGCAACTACATGAGAGTCATAGGTGAATTATTTTAACGTGGTCACTACTTCTCTTTAACCTGTGACCTCAAATACTGGTCATCAGGTATACACGTCACACTCACAAGTAGCAAGGCACACTCACAAGTAGCAAGGCACACTCACAAGTAGCAAGGCACACTCACAAGTAGCAAGGCACACTCACAAGTAGCAAGGTACACTCACAAGTAGCAAGGCACACTCACAAGTAGCAAGGTACACTCACAAGTAGCAAGGTACACTCACAAGTAGCAAGGTACACTCACAAGTAGCAAGGCACATTCACAAGTAGCAAGGCACACTCACAAGTAGCAAGGTACACTCACAAGTAGCAAGGTACACTCACAAGTAGCAAGTCACACTCACAAGTAGCAAGGCACACTCACAAGTAGCAAGGTACACTCACAAGTAGCAAGGCACACTCACAAGTAGCAAGGTACACTCACAAGTAGCAAGGTACACTCACAAGTAGCAAGGCACACCCACAAGTAGTACACATCCACAAGCAGCAAGCAGCACACCACAAGTAGCAAGGCACATTCCACAAGTGGCAAGGCACACCACAAGTAGCAAGGCACCCACAAGTAGCAAGGCACACCCACAAGTAGCAAGGCACACTGACAAGTAGCAAGGTCTACAAATATAAAGGCACACCACAAGTAGCAAGTCACACTCACAAGTAGCAAGTCACACTCACAAGTAGCAAGTCACACTCACAAGTAGCAAGGCACACCACAAGTAGCAAGTCACACTCACAAGTAGCAAGTCACACCTACATCATACCATCGACAGTGATGAGTTATGGGCGACAAAAAATTATATTCTTTATCGAATCTCTAGAAAAATCCAGACTAACAGCAGGTGGGTGGTGGGATGCAGTGGCAGGGATGGTTATAGTAGTGGTAGAGGTGATGGTGGTAGGGTATAGTGGTAGAGGTTGTAGTAGTGGTAGGGGTGGTTGTAGTAGTGGTAGGGATGGTTATAGTAGTGGTAGAGGTGGGATGGTGGTGGTAGGGGTGGTTATAGTAGTGGTAGAGGTGGTTGTAGTAGTGGTAGAGGTGGTATGGTGGTGGTAGAGGTGGTTGTAGTAGTGGTAGGGGTGGTTGTAGTAGTGGTAGGGATGGTTATAGTAGTGGTAGAGGTGGGATGGTGGTGGTAGGGGTGGTTATAGTAGTGGTAGGGGTGGTTGTAGTAGTGGTAGAGGTGGTTGTAGTAGTGGTAGGGGTGGTTGTAGTAGTGGTAGGGGTGGTTGTGGTGATTTTTCTTTTGTTTTGCGGGAAGGAAGGACCAATGCTGTAACGTAGCGTCTCCTTCCATTATTGAATATCCTTTTGTTATTGCCTCGCTCTGTGTGTCTGTATGTATGTATGTATGTATATGTATGTATATATATGTATGTATGTATGTGTGTCAGTACAAATTCGTGGTAGTGCGTCATTGTCTTATCCGCCATCATAACTTAACGCCCCAGGTGAGTCAATAATTCCATAACAACTGAACGGCAAATGGTATGAAATCACAGCTTGGTGGGCCTCTTGACTGCCTCCCCCAGCCTGTGTCATCCTGTTATATCATTCTTCGTGGCATGATATAGAATATTTATAACAGGAACGTGTAGATAGAGACAATACTAAAGGGAGAGGGAGGGAGGGAGGGGTTACTGTTATTAAATACAGGCGTGGGTGTCAGTATTTGTGTTAGTCAGGAATTCATCGGTTTCTTTATTCTCGTTTTTTTTTATTTTATTCTGTGTGTTTTGACTAATTTATCTCGTGTTTGTGGTTCCTTTGTGTGTTAATCTGCGTGTTAGTGCCAAAGTTCTCACCTGTGTGTTAATCTGCCGTCTGTTTTACACCTGTGGTTAGGACTGTCAGTCAATCCCTGCCGTGTTTACCTTGCATGCGTGACGTCACAGGAAATCTATCTATTGGTCGATGTACATGACGTCACCACACCTTTTAACACACACCAGCTGATCGATTTGTGGGCGTCACGAAAAATTCCCCTCTCTCTTCACACACACACACACACACACACACACACACACACACACACACACACACACACACACTCACACACACATATGAAGGGAGAGATGTTATTAAAAGAAAAGGTAGTCAAGATCCAGAGGTATGCTTAGTGAGAGACATTACTGAGGATAGTCTTATACATAGGCTTTATTGATGGCTGCCTGTCAAGCGTCAGTCACTTAGCCTCATCGAACAGAAGTGTCATAAAATAATAATAATAATAATAACGGTAATAGCAATAATAATAATAATAATAATAATAATAATAATAATAACGGTAATAATAATAATAATAATAATAATAATAATAATAATAATAATAATAATAATAACGGTAATAATAATAATAATAATAATAATAATAATAATAATAATAACAACGGTAATAATAATAATAATAATAATAATAATAATAATAACAACGGTAATAATAATAATAATAATAATAATAATAATAATAATAATAATAATAATAATAATAATAACGGTAATAATAATAATAATAATAATAATAATAATGATAATAATGATAATAATAATAATAATACAAAAAATAATAATAAACCCGACTGCAGTATAATGCCATCAGGTGTGAAGAGCCCAGGTAATACAATTAACCTGGCCGAGAGTTCAAACATAAGAGACGTGATTATAACCAAACTCCTGTATATTATTGATGATGATGATGATCTTGGTAACTGTTGTATTCAGTGTGTGTGTGTGTGTGTGTGTGTGTGTGTGTGTGTGTGTGTGTGTGTGTGTGTGTGCTGAGCCTATTAACTGGCGAATCACTAATAATGTCAACCACCACCACAACAATATCCTCAGGTATAAAAAGGTGATTATATAATTTAATACATTAGATTATAATATAAACTCCATGTGTATATTGTACCTGCTTTAATGTCTGTCACTTCACAGTATCAGAACGTACACAGCTCTAGTCTTTTCTTACATGTGTACATTTATGACGTACACAGCTCTATTATTATTATTATTATTGGCATTATTATTGTGCAGCATCGCCCTAGTGTAATGACCTGGGGGGCGGGGCCAACACACCCATAGCGCCACTAACACCTGCTAGTGGTGAATGACGTAACCTCTATCAGATGTCCATACAGTGTTGGGTCTGTGTTCTCTTACGAGGCGATAGAATTATTTTTGTTTACCTTCATTAAGATTATAGGGAATGTAGGTAACTCTCCTCACCTCTCCTCACCTCACTTTACCTCACCTCACCTCACTTCACTTCACTTCACTTACCTCAACTCAGCCAAGGTCTATAGACTACGATTTAAGGAGCTTTATTTTGTATACCGTCGAGAGAGAGAGAGAGAGAGAGAGAGAGAGAGAGAGAGAGAGAGAGAGAGAGATATCTCCTGTCCCTGTGTATCACTTGATCGCCCTCCCCCCTCCCATGTGCGTGTGTGTGAGCCGTCATGTAAACGCTGCTGATCCACCGTGTGCGACAAGTAGAAACAGACACACACACAGGTGAAGGGTCAGGTGTTAATAACCTCTACTTCCCTCACCCTCACCTCCCTCACCCTTACCTCATCGATCGGGAATCTCAGAGGTTCGTGAGTTTAATTCTCCCTTTTAACTGGTGACAGCAGAACGCGCCCAAAATGACAACAAAATTACCCTGAGAATTGGACCTTAACTTAGCAGTGCTCGGGTGGAGATTATCTACGGCTGTCAGGGGTCTTGTTTTGGGCAGGGTCTTATTTTAATGGGGTCTTGTTTTGGCGGGTCTTACTTTTACGGGGTCTTGTTTTTGGCAGGGTCTTACTTTTACGGGGTCTTGTTTTTGGCAGGGTCTTATTTTACACTCTTGTTTTCCATCTTGTGGCCTGATATTGTCACGTAACACACACAGGTTAGTGTTAGGTTAGCGTTAGGGAATAGGGTGGTTAATCTTAAGGTGATATAAGCTGAGGATGGCTAACCTTCAGTTGATTCAAGGTAACTACAAACACTTGATCAAAATAAGAGTAATAAGACTCAACTCGTGCTCGCTCAAGGTATGATAATGACACTTAACGACTTCACACCTTCAAAGAAAATTACCTGGAACTCTTTGATCACACACACACACACACACACACACACACACACACACACACACACACACACACACACACGATGTCGGATTAATGCGGGGGATAATAACTCCGAGGGGTGAGGAAGAGGGTTTATTTCCGTGGCTCAGCAGTCTGTCTGTGTGGTAATTGCAGATGGACAGTGGTGGGCTATTTTTGGGTGGAGTTGGCTAATTATGGCACAGGTAGGAAGGTGGGTGGAGGGTAATAATAGTACAACACGAGGGTGGAGGAGGAAGGGGAGTCTAGGGTTGACTATGAGAGAGAGAGAGAGAGAGAGAGAGAGAGAGAGAGAGAGAGAGCATGCAAGCGTATTCTCACATTCATGCACTCACACACGAGGGACACATAAACACACACACACACACACACACACACACACACACACACACACACACACACACACACACACACACACACACACACACACCACCGGTCTCCAGGTTGCCGTGCAGATGTTGCGGCACTAAATCTGATTGGGGTAACGTCACTAGTGGAGTCCCCCAAGGCTCAGTACTTGGACCATTACTATTTATTATATACATAAACGACATTGATATCGGCGTAGACAGCAACATAAGTAAATATACTGACGATACTAAAATAGGGCGTGTAATTAAACCTGACGAGGACTCCGTAAAACCACAAGAAGATCTAAAAAAAATATTCGAATGGTCAGAAAAATGGTACATATAATTTAATGTTGACAAATGTAAAGTACTTAGTCTTGGAGATGTAAACAGAGAAACCAGATACCAGATGAACAACGATCTTATAGAGGACTCCGACTGTGAGAAAGATTTAGGAGTAAAGATAAGTAGGAATCATAAACCCGCTTTAGTTACCTGTCCGGGTACTAGTCTCCAGGTACTCAGGTCTTGGTCATCTATTTTGTGGCAGTTGCGGGGTCCGGACACCAGATGGCAGAATGCGACCTGCCACCTTCCTCATAACCTACCCGTTACAAATTTTATGGTCCCTGCCTGATGATCCTGATGGTCTGAGCAATAAAACACATTAATATATTTCAAAGAATTCCATTAACGTCAATCACGGGTTTCTATCATAGTACTGAACTCTGTGTATATGTGTTACGTAATTAAAAATGAAAATGACAATAATATACACACATCCTGACCCAAATACAGTATAGAATATTAATGTAGTCTTCACAGCATACAAACAGTAGGCGGTAATACACAGCCGACAGGTATACGCTTTAATCTGTCTCCCACAAAGCCCGCCATGAGGGTTGTGGGTGCGTTGAGGAGGATCAGGGGGTCGTTGAAGAGGATCAGGGCTCGTTGAAGAGGATCAGGGATCGTTAAGGAGGATCAGAGGGTCGTTGAAGAGGATCAGGGCTCGTTAAGGAGGATCAGGGGGTCGTTGAAGAGGATCATGGCTCGTTGAAGAGGTACATGGCTCGTTCAGGAGGATCAGGGGCTCCTTCAGGAAGATCAAGGCTCGTTCATAGGATCCCCAGGTCTATCAGGGATCAGGGGGGGGGGGGGATCACCTTGTTTGCTGCGACTAATACCAGCTAAGACCCGTCTGTTATCATTCGGGCTCCGGAAACAGCTTCTCAGGTATTAGCGTGACGGGAACTTGAGGAAATTATCGTTCACTAGCGGTCTGAGATGTTTATAAAGGGGCAGTTTGTTTATATCTGTTTAAAGGGACAATTTGTTTACCTCCATTTAAAGGGACAGTTTGTTTACCTCCATTTGAAGGGACAGTTTGTTTACATTTATTTAAAGGGACAATTTGTTTATCTATTTAAAGGGACAGTTTGTTAACCTGTTTAAATGACCAGTTTGTTTATATCTGCTTAAAGAGGCAGTTTGTTTACCTATTAAAAGGACAGTTTGCTTACATCTTTTTAAAGGGACATTTTGCTTATATCTGTCTAAAGGGACAGTGTGTTTATATCTGTTTAAAGGGTCAGTTTGTTTACATCCATTTAAAGGGACAGTTTGGTTTACCTATTTAAAGGGAAAGTTTGTTTATATCTGTTTAAAGGGACAGTTTGTTTACATCCATTTAAAGGGGCAGTTTGTTTACATCCATTTAAAGGGACAGTTTGGTTTACCTATTTAAAGGAAAAGTTTGTTTATATCTGTTTAAAGGGACAGTTTGTTTACCTATTTAAAGGACCACTTTGTGTATAGAACTCATGGAGACATTGAGAAAATGGTAGAGAGAATAGTGCAGTACAGGATGATAATGGAGGGGCACACACACACACACACACACACACACACACACACACACACACACACCACTAACTACCATCGAGTACCACACTACAGTACTTACCACCACAGCTACAACTATTATCATCATTATCTCAATTACAGCTATTTTTACTGTCTTCACCTACCACTGTTACCACCACTACCACGATCGCCGAGTGAATAACGATACCACCACCACCACCATCATCAAGTACCATTACTACCACCAGCTAGCATTACCACCACCACCACCACCATCAACCACCATTACTACTACCACCACCACCCTCATTACTGCCCCCACCATTACTACTACCACCACCACCACCACCATTACTGCCCCCACCATTACTACTACCACTACCACTACCACCAACCACCACAATTACGACTGCTCTCATCTTTAGCACAATTAGTGTTGCCCCAACCTACCACCACAACCAGAACTATATCACCATCACCACAATAACAACTACTACTATATCTCCACCTTACGTGACCTCTGACACGAAACTGCGGCCATGGGGTACTGACTTGTCATGGGTGGTCAGCGGGAGGTCAACGCGTGAGGTCACAGGAGAGTCATATTAGGGTCACACTTGTCTGTCTGTCTATCTATCTATCTATCTATCTATCTATCTATCTATCTATCTATCTATCTATCCTAATCCTGAACGAGTATAATTCCTAAGCATTTATATAATTATTTCAAGATTATATAAATTATTGGGAAATTAATTATATATGGCATTGTACAGTAGTGTGTGTGTGTGTGTGTGTGTGTGTGTGTGTGTGTGTGTGTGTGTGTGTGTGTGTGTGTGTCCCCTTTGCTTTTTTTTAATTTGTCAATAAATTAATAAATTACCTATACAAATGGTAAAGAATGTGGGGGAGTTGGTTAGGTACGGATTAAGTTAAGCAAGGTTATAATAGAGATGGACTAAATCAGGTTAACACCATAAACGACTCCTTTAAAACACCACAATCGACGCCTCAAAACACCACAATCGACGCCTCAAACACCATAATCCTTTAAAACACTATAATCGATTCCTTTAAAACCACACCGACGCCTCAAAAACACCATAATCGATTCCTTTAAAACACCACACCGACGCCTCAAAACACCACAATCGACGCCTCAAAACACCACAATCGACGCCTCAAAACACCATAAACAACTCCTTTAAAACACAGACTCCACAAACACCATTGGCACCACCTCCCAAAACAGCTGTCTTTAAGAGATGCAATGTTTACGTATCCGGATCCAAAGTCGTAATCCTGTGCGTTCGTGTGACGTTGACGAGACAAGAGTGGATTAACCTCCCCCAGTCCCATTCGTTCCCCTGCCTACCAAACCCCTTCCCTCTCCCGTCACCTCTTTCCCTCTAGTCTACACCCTGTCCCCTTCCTTTCCCTTCTCCCCTTCCATATCTTTCATCCTCTCCCCTCCTCATTCTTTATCGTTCATCCCTCTCCCATCTCCTCCCTTACCCCTCCCCACCTCTCCCTCCCTCTCCCACCCTCCCCTCTCACCCCTCCCACCTCCCTCCCCGCCTCTCCCCTCTTCCTGCAGTTACAAGAAAAATAAAAACCGTGAACGCTGCGGCTCTACTGCGGCCTTGGATTCTTACTGCTTCTTCCATTGTTATTTACCTACGTTAAGTCAGGCTCCAGTACCCAGTGTCACTTGCTGGGAGTGTTCTGGTCAGGCGTAGTTCGATCAAAACCTAACCTAACCTAACCTAACCTATTCTAACCTAACCTAATCTAACCTTTTATTCCGAGGAGTAATCTCAGCACGCCTCGAGGTTTCAGGAATAATCTCAGGACGCCACACTGGTTTTCCTGACCTAACTGATAGATGTATTTTATTGTGAGGAATGTTATTTAAAGTACTTGATGTTGTATTTGTAGACTGTGTGTGGGTGTGTAAGTAAGTAAGTAAAGAAGCCCTTAATATAAAGGTCTTATTTACACACACACACACACACACAGCCCTGAACCCCCTAACGTGACCCTTTAAAGTGAGTCATTTAGATTAGATTTCTCCTCTCGGGTGGGGAGGAAATTTTGACGTAGGACCCTTTGAGAGTGTATGTGGTTCATCAAGACTTAGGGAAGACTACAAAGACTTCAGGGAGACCACAAGGAAGCTTTAAGGATCCCAGGAAGATTACAAAGACTTCAGGAAGACTTTAAAGATCTCAGGAAGACTTCAAAGACATAAGTAAATTCAGAGACCCATCATAAAAATCTCCCCTTTGTTCACACACACACACACACACACACACACACACACACACACACACACACACACACACACACACACACACACACACACACACATGCGTGGGAGGTCTTGTCGTGACAGTCATCGTGTGGTATAGAGTCACGGCACGTCATGTCTGGCGTGTGACAGTGTCGTATGCCTGTTCTGTCATGGGGCCGCTGGGTACTAGAGGGTCGTGCGGTAATGTATCAAGACCCCAGACTCGTTTTCGTTCCTGCTGTCGACTATTTTCTCGTCATTCCTAAGGCATTGGTTTTATACTCGAGGTCCTGACTGCAGCTCGTGTGTTGAGAGAGAGAGAGAGAGAGAGAGAGAGAGAGAGAGAGAGAGCTTGTTTCATGAGGGAGAGAGATTCTTTAACGGTTTTGTGATTAATATCCCTCGTAAGTGAAGGAGTCAAGATCCTCCTAACTATTTGATTTAAGAAAGATGCAACAATTAAAAATAACTTTGAAAATAAAACGTCAACCATTATACGAAGCTGCGTGAATCTGGACCTGGGAAACACGAACACCGGGGTCCAGACTTTCAGAGATTCGTGTTTTATGTTTTTGAGATTAAAACAGCGTATCGGTCCTAGAGAATTAGTTAAATAAGCTCTAAATTAATCCACACGAGAAGCAAGGGTTAAAGATTACTGAGGGTTGATTAGATTAAGATTAATTTCATGTTTATTAATTAGGTTTGTTTGTCCTGCCTGTCATCAAGTTGTTTTTATTCAATGTGTTTTATTTATTGGTCTGTCAACATATTTATGGTTAAGCAAAGTAAAGTACGACGTCGTGAGTGAGGCTTTTAGCCTTTAATGACGTCGTCAGTGTCCGGAATGTTGCCATTACACTGAGGGGTGAGCCAGGGGTGTGTTGACAGGTGACGTCATAGCGGCACACGGGCTAAACAGTATTTTTCTTGACTTGGCCCCCATAACAGAGCGTCCAGACCATCAGAGATAACAACAGTAAATTAACCTAAATTAGTTTTATCCTTCTGAGTCTAAACTGTACTTTAAGGTCACTAGAATTTAATTTGTTAATGGATATAAGAGCAGCCTTAACCTCTCTCTGTACTCGGAGTTAATTTGACTTAAATAGGCGCTTTGTAACGAGTTATTACTGCGGTTGTGTAAAGTACTGTACTCGTAATCTTAATGCAGGTAACTTAACTAGTTTAAATTTGTTTAATTATTTTCATTGCCTATGCGGGTAAAGATTAAAGGTTCGTTAATACGCTACGGGGAAAAATAAATCACGTTGGCTGGGATTTGGGCGCGTAATCCTGGAGATGAAACGCTATTGTTGCGTGTTTTCTGCGCGCATCACCGACCTCATCTTTTCCCTCCCGGATAATGAGATTTTTACGAAATCGTTATGTATAATCACATAGTACACGACATTGTTTTTGTTTGTTTATTTATTTTTCGTAATTAATTAACGAAGCAGAAAAAGGTGATGTGTGTTTGGCTGGTAGTGGCGAGGTAGGTAACCTTGACTCCAAATTCTCCAAAGTTCTTACGTCAAATATTCCTCGTAATTGAAGATATAGAAATACACTTAAGTGGTGGACTTCTACTGAGGTATTAAAATGACCTCCAAAAATAGCCACGAAATTATACTTGAGGCTTTTCCCCGAACTGGATACTGGGCGTTCACTTAACCACGAGACGTTAATTGTCTCTCATAACGGGTGATCAGTGAACGCTTCCAGTTAATGCAGTGTCTCGGTGTAATTTGACGCTTTTATTTATTTATATTTACACTTCAGCTAAAATTAAACAGTTAGGTGCATTCTGGAGCTAGTAGTGCTCAGAGGGAATTATTATGAGTCTGAAGGGCTTTTATATATGTAAAGGACTGTTATATAACCAGAGGCGTGGACACTTTCAGCAGACACCAGAAAGAGGTTGGGGGGCCTTTGAAAAGACGTACTGAGATTAGCAAAAACTTCAAAAGAAATACTCGAAAGAGAAATGAGATACTTTGGTCATATAATTAGGGATGAGGTGATAATAACAGAAATATTAATAGGCATAGTTGAGGATAGGAGGGCCGGGGGGAAGGTAGAGACTGGGATTGGATGAATAAAATTAAAAACTGGGTCCTCAAAGATACAAAACATTAGAGGACTGTGGTCGCCAACCCTCAGATGTGTGGTCGGTACTCTGATTGATTGATTGATATCTTAAAATGTCATCCAATTGTATCTCATCGACCCCCCCACCCACCCACGCCCACACCCAGCCCGAAAACTATAAAATGGTGTCGTAACTTGCTAGAAATTTCCTCCTCCTCCTAACACCCCCCTCCTCCCTCCTCCTCCCCACCCCAAAATGCTCTTAAGATACACTGCCCACCAAACACCGCTGCTGCATTCCGTGTAAAGCGGGACAAAGCGGGTCAAGGTGTGTTATACAGTAAACTGGAGCATTATCGGTGTGCGGGCGGTGATGTAGGTGACAGCCTTGGCCGCTCTCTGGACTACACCCCTCCTTCCTTTCTTTCATCCCTCCCTCTCCTTCCTTATCTCTTTCCTTCCCTCTCTCCTTCCTTCCTTCCTTCCATCCCTCCTTCACTTAATAATGTGGATTTTAATGAGTGTATTTATGTGGGTGGAGTGGATATATTTGTAACTTTTGGACAAGGATGGGCTTCTTCTTCTTCTTCTTCTTCTTTACGGTCTCCTCCTCCTCCATCATCATTATCTACCCCTTCATGTTTGACGTTTTTAACAAAGAAAATATTTTTAAATGATGGAAGTGTCAATTGTCAGGTTTCTTCAGTGTGGCTTACGAGTATTCAGTCCACCTCTTCTATCTCACGTCATAAATAACAAGAAAATTACTAAACATATAGATCCTCTTAACTTATTATCAAACATTCTCGCTCAATACTCTACATAACTGATGATTTAAGAATGTCCTTAACTAGTTGACTAAGTTAAAAATATCCCCCTAATTCCAGTAGTAATGTCTATGTTATATTTTGAATTTTTGGGGTTGTTATCTGCCTCAGCTAGACACGTTTTTTTTTTTTTTAGTATTTGTCAAGGTAAAATAATTCTTGAGATTCTCTGTGTTAATTTGGCCTCGGTTGTGTGTTAAGTGGATGTGTTTTTAGTTAGGGTTGTGTTAATTTTATCACACACGCACACAGGTATGAAGTGTTCTGGTGGCGGTGTGTATATATATACTTACCTGACTGGGATAATGTTCCTGGAGGAGGTAGAGAGGAGACCCACCTGCTGGCGCTGCTGGGGACAAAGAGATCGTAATTAAGGGTTATGACTCCTGGCTGGGAAAATCGTTGCCGTGAAGCACCCCAGAATTTAACGGGAATTTACGAGATTTCACGAGCTAGTCTATACAGTACATGAGTGTGTGTGTGTGTGTGTGTGTGTGTGTGTGTGTGTGTGTGTGTGTGTGTGTGTGTGTGTGTGTGTGTGTGTGTGTGTGTGTGTGTGTGTGTTTAGGCATATTATTCACCAGTTGTTAAATGATATTCCACACCCACGCCCCGACCGATACCACTACCTACACCCACGCCTCAACCGATAACCACTACCTACACCCACGCCCCGACCGATAACCACTACCTACACCCACGCCCGACCGATACCACTACCTACACCCACGCCTCAACCGATAACCACTACCTACACCCACGCCTCAACCGATAACCACTACCTCACCCACGCCCCGACCGATACCACTACCTACACCCACGCCTCAACCGATAACCACTACTACCCACGCCCCGACCGATACACCTCCGCCTCAACCGATAACCACTACCTACACCCACGCCTCAACCGATAACCACTACCTACAACCCACGCCCGACCGATAACCACTACCCACACCCCGACCGATTACCCCCTACCAACCGATAACCACCCCACACCCACGCCCCGACCGACCGCTGACCTACCACTACCCACGCCTCAACCGATAACCACTACCTACACCCACGCCCCGACCGATACCACTACCCCCACGCCCCGACCGATACCCACTACCCACACCCACGCCCCGACCGATAACCACTACCCACACCCACGCCCCGACCTATACCAGCAGACACCTTCCTTACTACCAGTCAATAATCTCTTCATTAGGAACCGAGGAGGGGGGGTCTTGTTGCCCTAATATTGAGCACCTTGTCATAACACACCCTGCCCCTCCTCTCTCCCTCCCACTCTCACTCACTCAACCCACCCTCTAGCCCTTCCTTCCTTCCCTTCCTTCTTTCCTTCCTTCCTTCCTTCTTTCTTTCTTTTCCTCCCTCCAGCCTTTTTTCCCCTTATTTCCCACTCTCCTCCCTCCTCCCCTTCTCCCCTTCTCCCCATCTCTCCCCTTCCCCCATCTCTCCCCCTCTCTCCCCTCTCCCCTTCTCCCCCTCTCCCCCCTCTCTCTCCCCCCCTCTCCCCTCCCCTCTCCCCATCTCCCCTTTCTCCCCTTCTTCTCCCCTTCTCCCCTTTTCTCCCCCCTTCTCCCCCTTCCCCACCTGGCGTTTCCACCAATCACAGGACACCGGACTAGATTCTCTTTTTATTGATACCCACCAAAGTTTTACCCGAGAAACAAATGAAAAACAATTACTAACTTTTTGTTGTTTCGGGTAAAAGATAGTCGTGTTTGTTTGTTTGTTTGTTTGTTTGTTGGCCAGGTGGTGGTAGTAGTAGTGGTGTTCGTCTTTTGTAATATTAATACCTGGTTGACTATGGTAATTACTGTACCTGTGTGTGTGTGTCTGTGTATGTATGCATGTATGTATATATGTATGTGTGTTAGTATCTGTACCTGTTTCCTTAATTGCATTTGGGTCATTGTCTGTACCTGTGTCTGCTTGTTACCTGTGCTTGTACCTGTAGCTAAGGCGGACCTCTCTACCCACGTCGTTACCTGTGTCAGTATTTACTAGATTATTATTTATTGAATTGGAATCATAAAAAACAGTCAACGTTGATTTAGAACTTAACTAACATGGTCTTACACACACACACGCACACGCACACACACACAAACACACACACACACACACACACGCACACACACACACACACACACACACACACACACACACACACACACACACACACACACACACACACACAAGAGTCTTTAGGTGCGTGGCGGGAGGAGACATTGATTCCTGTTTGAGTGTCACGTCACGAAGACACGCAACCACGCCGTAACTGTGCTTTATTAATTACTACTGCCTTAGCTGCGTCTCTTTAATAATATAGCCAACTACCCTCTTGTGATATAACTACCCCTCTTGTGATATATATAACTACCCCCCTCTTGTGATATAACTACCCCGTCTTGTGATATAATATAACTACCCCTCTTGTGATATAACTACCCCCTTGTCTTGTGATATAACTACCTCTTGTGATATAACTACCCCCCTCTTGTGATATAACCACCCTCTTCGTGTGATGTAATTTGTTCTATTCTTCGTCTTGTGTAAATGAGAAAGTGTGTGTGTGTGTGTGTGTGTGTGTGTGTGTGTGTGTGTGTGTGTGTGTGTGTGTGAGGTCCACAGGTTGATTTTATAACGTCATTATTCTGGTTACTCTCTCTCTCTCTCTCTCTCTCTCTCTCTCTCTCTCTCTCTCTCTCTCTCTCTCATTCCATCTTGAACTGCTTCCCTCTCCCATCACTCCACCTGCCACTCACCCCTCCTCTCTCCTCCTCACTCTCCCACCCCACTCATCTCCACTCACTTCCCTCTCCCACTACTTCGCCTCCTCATCTCTCACTTACCTCCCTCATCCCACTCTCCTCCCCTCCTTCCCTCTTACTCCTCCTCCCTCTCTCTCTACATTAGACCCAATTACTGAGCATTAGTGATAGATTAGGTCCTACACACACACACACACACACACACACACACACACACACACACACACACACACACACACACGTGCTGGATCACCTGGCCTCCTGCAGGTACACCACGCCCTTCCTACCTTCCTCCGTCGGTATACCTGTGGGAGTTATGGCTTATTGATCAAACAGGTGGATTGAGTCGTGACGTATAGCTGAAACTTGGGTGGGTGGGTGAACTGTGTGTGTGGTGTGGGTGAGGTGTGTGGGGGTGTGTGGGTGTGGTGGGTGTGGTGGGTGTGAGGTGAGTTGAGGACCTGTGGGGGTGATAGGAGGAGGGTTAGGTTAGGTTAGGTGAGGAACAGAGGCGACTGGTGTAAGGATTTTTTACATTTTGTTATATTTGCATAGGGATAAATTTAGCATCTCGTAACACAAAGCTACATTCCTGGTCGTTGTTCGATGTTTTTTGGTCGATGTTCGTTGTGTGTTTATTTTTTTAAGTGTTTACATCAAGCAACTTCGTCTATACATGACCCTTGAACATACAGGGTGTCGCAGAAGTTACTAAAACCACGTTGACGCAGTTTTGGTAAATTGAGTAAAAATAATAATATTAGGACACCCTGTAGGTTGTCTAGCTACGGTCTTAATGCCGCCTGAGTAACTTAAGTGTGTTCTATCTGGAGGGCCTCTGGGGTACACTTATCTCTCTGGGGGTCATGGGAACACTATGTGGAGGGCCTCTGGGGTACACTTGTCTCTCTGGGGGTCATGGGAACACTATGTGGAGGCACTCTGGGGTACTCTTATCTCTCTGGGGGTCATGGGAACACTATGTGGAGGGCCTCTGGGGTACTCTTATCTCTCTGGGGGTCATGGGAACACCATGTGGAGGGCCTCTGGGCACTTGTCTCTGGGGTCATGGGAACACTATGTGGAGGGCCTCAGGGTGCCTCTTATCTCTCTGGGGGTCATGGGAACACCTATACTCTTATCTCTCTGTGGAGGGCCTCTGGGGTACTCTTATCTCTCTGGGGGTCATGGGAACATGTGGAGGGCCTCTGGGGTACTCTTATCTCTCTGGGGGTCATGGGAACACTATGTGGAGGGCCTCTGGGGTACACTTGTCTCTCTTGGGGTCATGGGAACACTATGTGGAGGGCCTCTGGGGTACACTTATCTCTCTGGGGGTCATGGGAACACTATGTGGAGGGCCTCTGGGGTACTCCTATCTCTCTGGGGGTCATGGGAACACTATGTGGAGGCACTCTGGGGTACACTTATCTCTCTGGGGGTCATGGGAACACTATGTGGAGGCACTCTGGGGTACACTACTTTCTCTGGGGTCGTGTGAACACCACCAGTTTGACTGTAATGTTGTGTGTTTATCGTTGTAATGTCTGCCGCCGCTCTTAAGACTGAACATGTTTACATTCTGACTGTTGATGGTGGTGGTGGCGGTGCTGGTGGGCGCCACAGTGGACTCTCAGCCCGGGGGTACTTACGAGTGTCAGGGGATCTGTGTCACTCTGCAGGTATGTCAACACAACACAACCCTCATCACCACCACCACCTCCACCACCACTACCACCACCACCACTACCACCAATACCACCACCACCACTACCACTACCTCCACTACCACTACCACCACTACCACTACCTCCACTACCACTACCTCCACCACTACCACTAATACCACTACCACTACCACCACTACCACTAATACCACTACTACAATCACGACCACTACTATTTTCCTCTCCTGTTTGGTGCTAAGTAAAGTAGTTATGGTAGTCTCTCGTTGTGATTTTAATGCCATTTTGAGAGTTGCTTATGCTTTGTTTATGTCAGCTCGAGAAGTGTGTTTTTTAACATGTTTACTTTACTGACGAACCTTTGAGAGTCTGACCCGATATGTTGAGTCGCGGTGACCCATAATGGTTAGTTTAGGAGGTATTTAGGTCATCCACCATTCTCTCCCCCGCTTATATATATATATATATATATATATATATATATATATATATATATATATATATATATATATATATATATTTATATATATATATATATATATATATATATATACACGGCCTCTCGGTGAGCCATGGTCGTCACTACCATACCTCCTCCATCATCTTCAGGCTCCCGCATCAACCATCACTTTCCATTTTGATCACAAGAGTGTTGCCGTGATGGAGCATCAGCAGGCATCACCATGTGTCCTGGCGGCACCATCACCTTCCCTGCATCACCCGGCCTGGCTCGCGCTCTTCCCTGAAGGGCCACAAACAGCCCGAGTTGAGACAGCGGGACCTCCTCCTCCCTTATGCTCCGGTCCACGCCGCCCATTGCTGGGGGTCCACGCCGCCCATTCCTCAGCGGTTGTGGGCGCTCATGCACGCGATGTGGTCGTCTCTATTCCCCATTTCCTAGCCATTATTCCACGCCGGTTTTGAGCTAATCTGGTAATGCAGTTTTTAGGAGATTTTTATAGCTTCAGTCTGCCGAGCTTACGTCCAGGGTGTGTTGCTGAAGATGACCGCCAGCTGGAGGTGCACAAACAAGATGAGTCACTCACAGATCGTCCTTATTTTAGGAGACCAATCCCGTGACGCCACTCTTTGTAAATCTCCTTTAGGGTTTCATGTGACCTCGCTATTTGATTCCCGGCGGCAGCGAAGATCAGATTCATCCATCACGGGGACTAACACACGCACACTGACCCTCGTAGCGTGTAGCCAGTGATGACACAGATTTGTTCCCTTATATTAGGAAATTTATGATTCTGGTGGACACAATATACGACCTGGTGTGTCAGCTGCCATTACCAGATAAATCAGAGGCTAAACGGTGACAAAAGTTGTCTGTATTTCCTGGACAAACTCCGTCCTTCAAGTGTAATTTTCGGATTACTGCGACTCATTCTTTGTCGTGATGCAGTTGCTTATGGAATTGTTATTTCACTCACACACGCAACACCCAGGTACTGGCCCAGGGATGTTAATGTTTACCTACTGCAGAAGGCGCGGCGCGGCCCTCCTGCAGGTAAACAACACAACAATCGCGTTAATAACACCTGATAAAAAATTTCTTATGATGTGGAAGAATAATAGAGGCAACAAAGATAACAGAAGCAATTGTAGTTTATGTTATTTTATTTAGCAACTTTATACATCCGATGGAACGCACTGCGTCTATTGTTCAGGCCACATAAGGTGTTGTGAGGAGTAACACGTACACACGCTGGCGGAGGAGGACCCGAGGGACTGACACACCTGGGCCAGACACACACCTCAGGTACCAGCAGGAGAGCAGCGTGTCTGTAACCCTTGACTTTTATGTAGATGTAAACTTAGGTGTTGTCACCCCCCTTGACCTCTATCCTGATATCGCATCCTGACACGTTATGAGGACTTATGGTTGGCAGCCTGACTCCCCTGTGGGTCCTTATCGTGCCTTGACCTTTACCTCGTGGAGATCTTAATCGCTTCTGATAGTGTGTGTGTCGCATCTTGACCGGCCACCACCATCACTCTTACCAACACTTGTCGCATCTTGACCGGCCACCACCATCACTCTTACCAACACTTGTCGCATCTTCATTACTTATGTTTATTGTCGTAACTTATACACTGTGTGTTTTAACCCGTTGTCTTATGTATATGGTGTAAACAATGATTATTTTTAAACAACTTGACCTTTGATGGGGTAAAGCGATAGATGTTTTGCCCTATGACCTTCACAACCTGTATATAAGTATTACGGCCCTTAACTTTATCCACCAATCATAAACAACACAACATACAGACAGGCAGATACACAACACGCACACGTACACAGGTACACAACACAGGTACACAACACACAGGTACACAAGCAGAATTTCCTCCACCTGTCATATATTAATCAAAGTGTGTCAGGTAAGGCGTCGTCGGGGACCCATACCTGTAGCTCTAACCAGGTGATATAGGACGCGTTAGAAATCAGTAAAGAACAAAAAAAGTGGCCTTCAACACCTCGTCAGATTATATGCGTGTGAGGCGGCGTTCAAAATGACCTCTTACTTTTTACTTATCTTGGTTAATAATTTATAGTGAGAAAAATCCTTGTTCATGGGCTATGTTTCTGGGCGGGATATTATTATTTACAGCTCACAACTTGATGACGAAAACGTAAAATATTGCCGTCAAAATAGCCAAGGGTTTTTTTTTATAGCCCAACAGCGTGTGTCATTTATCCTGTATGTTAGTAATAGTTTATGTACGTTTGTTAGTAATGTGTGTATGTATGTGTGTGTATGTGTGTAAGTAATGGTTGGGTGTGAGGGACTGCTGCCGTCAACACACCTGCTGACGTACACGAGAAGTAATAGCATTCAAAATAGCCCGAGTATTTTCCTAGCTTTTACCCTGTTATTAATCATATTGCTGTTGGTCGAGTCAGACATACACACATACATACATACATACATACATACATACATACATACATACATACATACATACATACATACTATAATACCTAGCTGAAGACATATTTATAGCATTCAAAATAGCCGTATATTATTTTTAAAGCTTTTAACTTGGGATTATTCATAAGCTATTTTATTTGTTTACTGTTTGTTTATCCATAATAACCTGATCAAGGAATAAACACCCCTTTGACACGTAGTTGTTACTTGTATGTTGAAACTGTAATTCAAAATGGCCGCCTGTAAAGCTATAATTCAAAATGACCGCCTGTAAAGCTATAATTCAAAATGGCCGTCTGCGAAGCTATAATTCAAAATGGCCGTCTGTGAAGCTATAATTCAAAATGGCCGCTTGTAAAACGATAAAAATGACCGCCTGTAAAACTATAAAAATATGGCCGCCTGTAGAATTATACAAAAAATGGCCGCCTGTGAAGCTATAAAAATGGCCGCCTGTGTTTATTGTTTTAAGCCCTTGATAAAATACGCCCATTTTGGTCTTACGTCACCGGGTGTTGAGATATAGCACGGATGGTTAGTCATGATTACAGTTTAATTGGGCGATAAACAAGGTGATTTGGCCTAAGGTGTTATTAATTACACGTGTTTGTAATTTTATGTGTATGAGACAACAGAAGGAAAGGAATTTGCGTGTGGGATTTTTATATTGCTGTTTTCTTCGTCGTGTTTGGTTGATGTTGTTTGTGAGGGAACGGAGAAGTGCAGAAGCCGTCAACGCACTCGTAACACACTTTTAAGATACTATCACATACTCGTAACACACTTTAAGACACCGACACACTCAGACAACTCACTTTAATATACCAACACACTCAAATAATAGACTTGAAGATGCCAACACACTCACAATACACTTAATCTCCAGTGACATAAGTATATTGTAAGTGCGTCATTCTAGATGTTGTACTCATAAACCATCGTAAGTGCGTCGTAAGTGGTAAAAAAAAGGAGTGCGTTAAAAGTTGATTGTAAGTGGGTTGTATAGGCCCTTGTAAGTATCCAAAGTGTGTCGTAAGTGTGTTAAGTATTCTGGGTGTATTATAAGTGCATTGTAAGTGTGTTATTTAAGACATTGTAAGTAGATAAATTGTCTCGTAAGTACGTTGAGTATATAATGTTTTCTAAGTGCAATTTAAGTCAAAATATAAGTGGGTTATTCAAGAAGTAGTAAATCATCGTAAGTGTGTAAATATCTTGAGTGTATGTGTTGAGTGTGTGTGTGTGTGTGTGTGTGTGTGTGTGCATCATAATTGTAACATGATGAAAATGACTTGAGTGAGTGTATCGTCAGTGCGTTTTCTGTCCATTAAGTGTCTTGTTTGGGTATCTTGAGACGGTCCAGGGTGGCACTGAAGGTACAATGGGAAATTTACAAAGCAGCCTGGACCACCACCCATGTGGTAACGCCCTCCCCTCTGGGTTACATGGTGCACACATGACAGCTTGACTACATGGTTACACACACACACAATGTAAACATACGCACATGCATAGCAACAAACACACAATGTGACTTATTGGTACGGTATTGTTGTGTGTGTGTGTGTGTGTGTGTGTGTGGTGCAACAGCTGATCGTCAAAACAGTCATCCGTCAGGTGGGTGTCGACCTCACCTGACAACACCCAACACCCTCCACCTGTGTCCCCTCACTCACTCTCCCCTCTCTCTCTCTCACACACACTCTCTCCCTCTCCCTCCCTCTCTCGGCTCTGACCGGGGAGGGAGAGGGAGACTTGTAGAGATAAAACGAGTGTCCATTTTGGCTTAGCTGTGTTAGGTGGAGCCTCCTCCTCCTCCTCCTATTACTTCTTTTCTCTTCCTTCCCTCCCTTCTTCCTTCTATGTCCTTTACTTCATTATGTACTATTATTCTTCCTTTGTTCTTCCTTATTCTTCTCTTTCTCTTGTGTGTTCTCTCGTCCTTCTCTCATCCCATCTTTCCTGCTCACCTCCCCTCTCACCTCCCCCTCCCCACCTCCCCCTCCTCACCTCCTCCCCTCTCACCTTCCCTCATCCTCCCTCTCACCCCCTCCCCCTCCCCACCTTCCTCCACCTCCCTCTCACCTCCCCTCTCACCTCCCCCTCTCACCTCCCCTCTCACCTCCTCCCCCTCCTCACCTCTCCCCTCTCACCTCCTCCCCTCTCACCCTCCTCTCACCCTCCCTCTCACCTCCTCTCACCTCCTCCATTCTCCCTCACAACACTTGTCTGTCCATCTGTAGTAAATACCCTTGGCCGCCACCCAGCTCCTCCTCCCTCCTCCCTCTCCTTCTCTCCTCCACCACTACCTCCTCCTCCTCCTCCTCCTCCCTCCTCCTCCTCCTCCCTCCTCCTCCTCCTCCTCCTCCCTCCTCCTCCTCCCACCATCTTTGTATTCTCTGCAAGTTATTTTGAGCTCGACCTGTTACTAATACGAGCTGTCATTTTCCTGTGAAGGTCTCACAAGCCGGGATATAGACTGTCTGCAGTTTCAAGAGGGGGGAGGGGGAGGGGGAGATTCACTAAGTGGTTGGGCACGGTGGGGGGGGGGTAAGGGAGGTGAGGTAGGAGGAATGAGACAAGTAGGAAGGTGAGGGAGGGAGACAGGGAGGTATTGGAGGGAGGAACAGTGGCACCATCTAGAGCAGCTGGCACTGTGGTCAGGTATATTTCAACAGGTTAACTCTGACACAAGTATTCATCCCGGCTCATTTCCTCTGTCCCTGAAAAACACGGTTAATGATGTTGTCTTTTTTTGGGGGTGATATAAATTCGCTGTCTGTTTTAATGTGCTCTCTCTCTCTCTCTCTCTCTCTCTCTCTCTCAAAGCGTCACCACACACGCTACCACACACACACACACACACACACACACACACACACACACACCAGCTGGCGAGGTTCCAGGGTTACGACGCATTTGATACACCATCTGAGGTTTCCTTACTTCACCTGCCACTGCCGCACCTAATTATACTCCTTCAGGTGAGCTTACCTTCCTCTCACCCTCATTATCTCTCCTGTCATCCACACAATCTTCCTTCTCATCCATTTGCTTTTGTTTTGTCATCCATTCGTCCCCATTCTGTAATCCATATGTTCCTATAATCTTTCTTGTTTACACTGATTATCGTGTTATCCACACTATCTATCATCTCATCCACCCCCTCATCCACCCCCTCATTTATTATCCTAAGTACCATTCACCTCACCTGCCACTGTTCCTCTCACCCCTATTCCTGGTAGAGGTGTGTGTGTGTGTGTGTGTGTGTGTGTGTGTGTGTGTGTGTGTGTGTGTGTGTGTGTGTGTGTGTGTGTGTGTGTGTGTGTGTGTGTGTGTGTGTGTGTGTGTGTGTGTGTGTGTGTGTGTGTGTGTGTGTGTGTGTGTGTGTGTGTGTGTGTGTGTGTGTGTGTGTGTGTGTGTGTGTGTGTGTGTGTGTGTGTGTGTGTGTGTGTGTGGTGTGTGTGTGTGTGTGTGTGTGTGTGTGTGTGTGTGTGTGTGTGTGTGTGTGTGTGTGTGTGTGTGTGTGTGTGTGTGTGTGTGTGTGTGTGTGTGTGTGTGTGTGTGTGTGTGTGTGTGTGTGTGTGTGTGTGTGTGTGTGTGTGTGTGTGTGTTGTGTGTGTGTGTGTGTGTGTGTGTGTGTGTGTGTGTGTGTGTGTGTGTGTGTGTGTGTGTGTGTGTGTGTGTGTGTGTGTGTGTGTGTGTGTGTGTGTGTGTGTGTGTGTGTGTGTGTGTGTGTGCGTGCGTGCGTGCGTGCGTGCGTGCGTGCGTGCGTGCGTGCGTGCGTGCGTGCGTGCGTGCGTGCGTGCGTGCGTGCGTGCGTGCGTGCGTGCGTGCGCGTGCGTGCGTGCGTGCGTGCGTGCGTGCGTGCGTGCGTGCGTGCGTGCGTGCGTGCCGTGCGTGCGTGCGTGCGTGCGTGCGTGTTCTCGTCAATATTTTCACCTCCGCAACAAAGGTTTCCACAACATCACCACTATTTATCCACCATACATTTACCTATTTTTTATTTACTCAACTCAGGACGCATACTTTAGATACCCCCACCCCTTCTTGACTTGACGGCTGGATGTTGTTGTCGTGTGAGGGATGTATTTTTGGGGTCCTTTTTTTTTGTTTTACTTTTGGTGTTGCAGAAGGTAACGTGATCCATTAGTAAATCAGAACACACTGCTCATGTCACGTCCGGGTAAGTTAGTCTGGTAGGGTTGTTGTGGTGGTGTAGGAAAAGAGTAAAGGTTGCAAAATATACATGAGAGGCAAGGAGACGTGTTATTACCTGAGCTGCGGAAACCTCTCTCAAAAATTCAATAGGGGACACACGCATACACACACACACACACACACACACTCACACACACACACTCACACACACACACACACACACACCTACCTACCTCACACACACACACACACACACACACACACACACGCATACACACACACACACACACACACACTCACACACACACACTCACACACACACACACACACACAGTAAACCGTCTCAATTCCAGAGTTAATTTCTTGCCATCCTTGTCCATTATTGGTAGGATTCTGTTATTGAGAAGTCCGGTATTGAGATGGTTTACTGTACATGGAAGTAAGAATATTGTTAAACACATAAGGAAGTCAGAATGAGCACCTGATCCCATGAATTACTACACTGGCCTAATGAATCTGACAAGGTGTGACACGAGGATGTGGTTGGGATGACAGCTGCACGTGTGGTGGATGACTGACAAGGTGTGACACGAGGATATGGTATAGTGATGACAGCTGCACGTGTGGGGTGATGACTGACAAGGTGTGACACGAGGATGTGGTTGGGATGATAGCTGGACGTGTGGTGGATGACTGACAAGGTGTGACACGAGGATATGGTATAGTGATGACAGCTGCACGTGTGGGGTGATGACTGACAAGGTGTGACACGAGGATGTGGTTGTGGTGATAGCTGGACGTGTGGTGGATGACTGACAAGGTGTGACACGAGGATATGGTTGGGATGACGACTGGACGTGCGGAGGATGACCAAGACTCAGCCACCCATGAAAGAAACTTTTTAACCGAGTCTTCCCATGTTGTGTCACGGAGGTAGACCCGTGTTCCCTAGTGTGGAGGCGAATACTGATGAGGGAGAGAGGGAGATAATGATGGAGGGGAGTGGGGGGCAGAGAAGATAAAAGTAGTAGTAAGGGACGGGAGAGAAATAGTGTTGGTGAGGGAGAGAGAGAGAGAATCGAGTCTCCATTGCTCATTTCATCCTTCATTTGTCCACCTGAGATAACGTTTGTGTACATGGCGAACATCCAACAACCTCGTTCATCGTAACACCCTGACAGATACCATCATTTCTAATCCAGTCTACCTCACGGCTCACTAAGACAGAGTAGTCATTAAATTCTCGTATTAACAGCTGCTGGGTCGGTATAGAGAGTACAGGTGATGAAAGAAAGAGTTTAGAAGACAAGGTGTTCATGTCGCGTCAATTTGGGGGGGGGGTCGCGCGTGTGATCCTGATAGTCCGCCAGCTTATTGTGTCGGGGTAAAGTACTTGAGACTAAAGGCGGGAATTGTAAGAGTGTGCTGGGAGATGGTGTTTGATGGGTGTTTAGTGTGTTGATATTTAGCCACCCACTACCACCATCACCACCACCACCGCCAGTAACAGTTGTCGTGCCCCCAGCAGATAGCGTCACTCCGGCCGGTGGTGTCGCCCAGGATACATGAACCAGAGCCGCACTGGGAGGACAGTGAGTTCGTGCAGTCCTGCCTGAGGGCTCACAACCTCTACCGTGCCCGTCACTCAGCCAAGCCACTCATCCTCTCCAACGAGGTACGTCACTCACCCACTCACTACTCTGATCAGTGACATGACGTAATGGTAACGTTATATGTAAGTCCCATTTTGACTTACGATATATATTGATATATTCTTCGTTAATTAAACTATATTATTGGAGTGGATATATATATTTATTTAGTTCACATGCATTTAAGAAATTATTTATATATATATATATATATATATATATATATATATATATATATATATATATATATATATATATATATATATATATATATATATATATATATATATACAGTATGTTAATTTAAATACAGCGACCAAATATTACTGTATTTATCCTAATTTGTCTGTGTGTTTGTAGTGTGTTTAGTATTGTTTGTTGTTTATCTCTAGTGTGTGTGTGTTTCCCCTTCACACACACACACACACACACACACACACACACACACACAGTGTTTTTAGTCAGACAGTCCTTGAAAGACAGACAGACAGACAAACATACAAGCAGACAAGTAAACATTCAATGGACCTTAACCCGAGAGAGAGAGAGAGAGAGAGAGAGAGAGAGAGAGAGAGAGAGACACCAACAGTATATATAGTATTGTTGACGAGCCATCTGTGTCTCCCGCCACCAGCTGTGTCGTCAGGCCCAGGCGTGGGTCAACCAGCTGGCCCACACCGGCACCCTCAGGCACCGTGGGCACGAGGGCCTCGGCGAGAACCTCTTCTGCAGGAACACCGCCCTTATATTCCGTGGGCGGACCTCTATCATGCCCGACATATCAGGTGAGGCGAGGTACTCCTTTGTCAGCTGTTGAAAGCACGGCAGGTTAATTTAGGTAATTACAGGTAAAAATTGTCTAATTATCCAGGTAAACTTGTAAGGTTAATCCGAGGAAATTTATTAGGTTAATCTAGGTAAACTAATGAGATTAATTTAAGGTATGACAGGTAAACTAAGGATAATCCAGGTATTGACAGGTGAATTCAGGTTAATTTAGGTATTTTAAGTCAACTCCCCAGGTTAATTCAGGTCAGTATATTTTACCTCCGCTTGGTGCATGTTAACCCACCTTGTTAGATGTTAATACATATGTTAGATCCAGTTAACCCCATTCACAGTAGGTTAAATAAGGTCATTAAATGTTAAATTAACCCCGAACAGGTCAGCCAAGGTCTATATATTTAGCTAACGTCCCTTGATGTTAAATTAAGGTCAATATATGTTAATCCATGCTACTAAATGTTAATCCAAGCCACTAAATGTTAATCCAAGCTACTAAATGTTAATCCAAGCCACTAAGTGTTAATCCAAGCTACTAAATGTTAATCCAAGCCACTAAATGTTAATCCAAGCCACTAAATGTTAATCTATATATTATCACCACATGTTAACCAAAGCCAGTTCAGTAAAAGTTAATCTAGTTCACTATATGTTTATTCAGGTCAATACATGTTAGCCCGTATTACATTACGTTAATTTAGGTTAGTATTTTGTTAATTGGGGTCAAGTCAGGTCATACCAGGTGAAGTGTAGACAAACATTTATGTAGATACAGTTAATTTAATTCAGATGGTTGAGTACACCATCTTTATTCTTCGTGAACCAGCTGGCAGATGGTTGAGTACACACTATAAGTTCCTGAAGCGTTGTGTAAGGGATGAGGGTGGTGGTAGGGTGTCAGGGGTAGGGAAGTAGGTGGTAGGGTGTCAGGGGTAGGGAAGTAGGTGTCAGGGGTAGGGAAGTAGGTGGTAGGGTGTCAGGGGTAGGGAAGTAGGTGTCAGGGTGGCAGGAGTGACGTAATGTTTTTGTTTTTGGTCACGTGTTGGTGAGTTTATTGCCAAGTAGTGTAATAAGTTATCATTTATTTAGGTATTTTTTATTTATTTATTTATTTATTTAATTAATTTATTTATTTATTCATTTCTTGGTAGTGATCGGGGGATAAATAGATGGATAAATGATAAACAATTTAGCACTGCAGACGTATAGGGTGGTAGTGACGTAACGGGACAGTGTGTGATTGGCTAAACTGGTTCCTGAGGCGTGTGATTGGCTAAACTAGTCCCTGAGGCGCGTGTGATTGGCTAAAATAGTCCCTGAGGCGTGTGTGATTGGTTAAACTGGTCCCTGAGGCGTGTGTGATTGGCTAAACTAGTCCCTGAGGCGTGTGATTGGCTAAACTAGTCCCTGAGGCGTGTGTGATTGGCTAAACTAGTCCCTGAGGCGTGTGATTGGCTAAACTAGTCCCTGAGGCGTGTGATTGGCTAAACTAGTCCCTGAGGCGTGTGTGATTGGCTAAACTAGTCCCTGAGGCGTGTGTGATTAGCTAAACTAGTCCCTGAGGCGTGTGTGATTGGCTAAACTAGTCCCTGAGGCGTGTGATTGGCTAACTGGAGAGGTGTGAGAAGAACTATCGTGTAGCTATCTAGTTTATTCATCACTGAAGTCACTAAGAAGATTAATTAAAAGATTATCTGTTTATTTAGAGGTTTATTCCATGTAAATATTCATAAAGTCCAACTCTTAGAATACAATTACTCGTGTACGCTCGTGGCCGTAAATTCCTTGAGCGCCAGACAGTGAGTTATGTGGTGCGGAAAGTTGAGCTTCGCATAAACATATTTCTTTTAAAAATTGTTCTTCATTTGTGGAGATTATGGGGGGATATTTATTTGTCTATAGCAGCCAGAGAAAAAGGTTTGTTTCTAAGATGAGATTTTATTTAATCAGCCAATCAGAATCGTCGTAGGGAGTGCATACATGTTAGTCTGTGTATAAGCCAGCAAGGGGGGGGGGGTGTTGACGTGTGTGTTATTTATACTGACACAGGGCAGTATAATATTTGACATGATTTATATACCTGACATCAGTGTTATTGTAACGTCATCTACACCTGTTTATTATATTAAATGTTATCAGGTCATATGTGTGTGTGTCGTCATTAACTACACAAAGGTATTGGCTATTAATTTGGGCAGACTTTATCTTTCACAAACACTTTATTTTTTTAATGTAACAATAATTAAAATAAACTAATTAATATTTTGTGTTCAGTCCCATACATGCAGTAGAGACGACACACACACACACACCATCGTTATCATTAATTACAATAAATAAGTTTTAATTCCCTTTTATAACTCGTATTCTTGTAAATAATAAATTGTGTTTAGTAATTACGTCAGAAATATTCACCGAGATTAATAGTTACCGCTGTGTTGTTATAAACATTACCGTATAATAATTCTAGGATTGTTATAGCTTTTATAGTCATATAGTGGGACTTAAAGGGACATTATACACAACCATAAACTGTATATAGGTGTAGTTGGCCCTGTATACACTCGAGTATATTCTTGATAACTTTAATACACTCCAACAGCCTCAGTTCTCCAAGTGGCTGTTAAGGTTTGGGCTCGTTAGCTTCAGTGTTGTAATTCATTATTTTGTTGAAGTATAATAAACTTCTTTCTCTCACAGTAAGTAGACGTTAAATCATATTACTAGTAGGTGTACCAGTCACACACAACACCCAGAATATACTGTTGTAGTTTTAGGGTTGTCAGTGAGGTACAGTACTAGAACTGATGTGATTGTTAACAGACTTCGTACGGCCAGCAGACGTAGGTGTTGTCGTGATGGACTTTAGATCACTAGTGGTGAGACCTAGAGTGTGTAGCGTAGTTTAGGAGCCTAGTGATGCTCTTAGTCATGTGTGTTGTGAGTCACTTGTGGAGTCGCGGCTCCCTCATACTGTTAAGGTGCGCGTATCGAGTTGTTTCTCATCTTGCAGGACAGTCACCTCCGCCGCCCCAGGAACTGAAAGGTAACAGTCTAGTCCTCTTTATCTTGCACCTGCTGACACACACACACACACACACCTGCGGTCACATACATCTGCTAAAACACCTGCTGTCGCAGATCTCTGTTATAGTTACATACACCTGCTGAGTCATACACCAGCTAAGGCATACGCAAATGCGGAGACACAGATCTGCTGAAGCACATAGACTTCCTGTTCATACACCTGCTGAGACTGGGTCACTCACCTGCTGAATCACCCTTATCTGCTGTTCGCACACCTGTTAGGCCACACCTCTACTATTCATACACTCGGTGAACCACATACCTGCTGCTCACACACCTGCTGAACCACACACCTGAACTCGCATACACTTGCCGTACCTGCCCTGGACACACTATAACTGCAATCACCTGCCGTATCCACACGTGTTGCACCTGTAGCGAGGTTGAGAAAGGTGTCACCCAGCGCACGTGGTGTTTGTTTACATCTTGTGTTTGATCAGCTGGACCGCTCACGTCACCCTCGAACATACAAGTCCCATAGTGACCTTTAACCCCAAAATTTCGTAAATCAAATGTGATTTTTTCCCCATTGACTTCCATTATATAATACAGTATACGATTTGTTCCTATTAAAAAAAACTGTGCCCCCAAAATTTATGTATAATGGCATCGAAGACATTTTAAAGCACTTATTGAATGAAAAACTACATTAATATTGTAAACTAATAACATGGGCTTATAAAAATTTTACTCACTGAATTAGTTTAGCTGTGTTTAGTTTTTGAACCAAGATAAATAGTTCACTGTGCTTTGTTCAATATACATTCTACATTTACACGACCTCATTCACTCATTATCTTCACCCTTATTCACTTATCTCCCCCCCCCCTCCTACTTCTCCTCCCTCACTCCTCATCTACACATCCCTCACGCCTCACAATACACCCTTCATGAAATAGATATTAACCCTTCTTGTGTTTTTCCCCTCACAGCTACAGTCAAAAGGTGTAAATGATCGTCAAGAATACCTGATAAGTTAATAAACAGGTCGACTCTTGACTCCCGCCAATACCTCGCCAATAAGTTAACTCAGTATCGGGTCTTGCGTCTATACTCCACCATAACAACGTATTATTAATAAACGTATAACTGGTGACGTAGATGTGTTGGTAGTGAGTTGTCCCCTTGAGTACGAGGATTTAACCCCTTGAGTACGAGGATTTAACCCCTTGAGTACCAATATTTAACCCCTTGAGTACGAGGATTTAACCCCTTGAGAACGAATATTTAACCCCTTGAGTGCGAGGATTTAACCCCTTTGAGTAATAGGGTTTAACCCCTGTGCATTTATATTTTAACCCCTTGAGTACGAGGATTTAATCCCCTGAGTAAATATATTTTAACCCTTGAGTACGAATATTTAACCCCTGAGTACGAGAGGATTTCTAAATCCCTTGAGGAACGAATATTTAACCCTTGAGTACGAGGATTTAACCCCTTGAGTACGAGGATTTAACCCCTTGAGTACCAATATTTAACCCCTTGAGTACGAGGATTTAACCCCTTGAGAACGAATATTTAACCCCTTGAGTGCGAGGATTTAACCCCTTTGAGTAATAGGGTTTAACTCGAAATTCAAGTAAACTTAAGTAATTTTATATGTGCCAGCAGCTCTATACGTGACTTTATGACGGTCACAAACAGGTATTGCTACGCTGGTACTTGTTACGTGTTACCTGTAGTTGTTACGTGTTACCTGTAGTTGTTACCTGTAGTTGTTACGTATTACCTGTATTATCTGTACATGTTAACTGTACTTGTTACCTGTAGTTGTTACGTGTTATCTATAGTTGTTACATGTTACCTGTACTTATGCTACTTGTTACCTATACTTGTTACCTGTTGTTGGGGTTCTATTGCGTCATAATACACTGGTTAGGATCTATATTGTTATTGTGTAGTCAGTTAAAAAGTCTATAGTTCTGGGCATTGACAACAGCCCGTGTGTTGTACAGTACATTGCATTCTGATAACACGGTATAAACGGTATAAACGGTATATACATCACAATAACGTCCCCAAAACAATAGCATACCGAGGGGAACTTTCTGATATATATAAAAAAAAAACCACCACCACCTCGAGAGTTTTATAGAGTACAGCATATTTATACATAATTTAATGTCAAACTGAGTAACCTTGTCAGTTATCGAACACGTCATCGTTTGCAAGAAGGTAAACAACTTTGGGTGAAAATATCCCCATTCAATACTAATTCACAGGTGCAAGAATCGGTGATAATAACTTTACTGGGTCTCGCTGTATCGTGTGCAATAATCACACTAAATTAATATTATGTTGACACTTGGTAAAATTACTTAAGCGCTGGGTATATTAGTTAACATTTTAAGGTACAGGAGAGCTTAGAGAGTGAGATCCATGTGTGTGATCCATGTGTGAGATCCATGTGTGTGATCCATGTGTGTGATCCATGTGTGTGTGAAATCCATGTGTATAAGTGGTTATTTCTCACCTGTCCTCTTTAAATAACTGAGATAGGAAACACACCTGAGAAGACCAATGTTTATTAAGAACACGAGTATAATGAAACTTAACGAGTAAAAATATAAAACCCAAATATTACCTGTCCTGATATAAGCCTCTTGTGACTGTTATCCCTTGGTTTAATTACCTTACCACTACCTGTACTCTCTAGGTACATTGTATACCTGTATGGGTTGGGTACATTGTATACTTGTATGGGTTGGGTACATTGTATACCTGGGTTGTCTTTATATATGCTGAATCATCTATCTATCTATCTATCTATCTATCTATCTATCTATCTATCTTTTCCTATAAAATTTGTGTAAACTGAAAAAAAAATGCATTAAACCCTTGAAATTGATGCACAAGCCTACATATTGAACCTAACCTAACCAAACCAAAATTACTTCACTCGCGAATATGTAGTTTGAGTTTTGACAATTTTGGGTGGTTTATGAGGCTGGTGGGTGAGGTGTGTCAGTAATTTGTATGGATGGCCGGTATATATTGGAGGCTCAGGGCTAAAAGTAATAAATTTAACCTAACCTAATTTAACTTTGTTTAGCCTAACTTAATCTAACCTAACTTAATCTAACCCTACCTTACCTTCTTTGAGCTTCGTTATATGCTTGTTAATGTTCTACGTTAATATATATGTTTTTTTTATTTAATGAGTTAACGATCGTCCAAGCGGGAAGACACCGACCAGCATCCCGCCAGAGGTGTTATAAACTCCCTAACTGCTGAATGTTAAGGAGCAGGACATCATCACCTGCCCGGCCACACTGACTGTATCTCAGCAGGGGGAAGGGTTTATATATATGATACGCGACGCTTGTGTGGCAGTTCTGGGTCTGTTTTTTTTTAGCTGATGACCTCAAGTTACCTCTAGAGCGGAGTTTGTTGACATATTTCAGATATGTGTGTGTGTGTGTGTGTGTGTTATCATGTTTCTCATAATATGGTCAAGTTTCTAGGCCTATAGAGACGTACTATTGGGAATTAATCATTTAATTAGTTATCAGACAATAGCGAGGGTGAACGATGCCCTCCTTGGGGAAGCCCGATAGCCTGACCATACTCGGGCTTCAACCATCCCTACACCCAGCCCTTAGCCCCGACGACCCTATACCTATAGAAGACCTACAAATGTCTTCCCTTAGCCATTACCCCCTCCACCCTCCCCTTCCCTCCTGCAGTAGTAAATTGTGTCGCTGGTCCATACCCTTCCACAGGAGCTCGGGGCCCCCCCACTAGGAGGTCCCCGGGTCTCTGTGGTCATGTTTACTGCTGCAGAGGACCATCATAGACCCTCGTAAACTCATATACACCAGAGTCTCTTAATATTTAAACGGGCGGAAAGTGTTCTGCTTGGGTGAGTACCTCCTGCTATGTCGCATCTGATGATCGGTCCTTCCTCACTTTGCTTCATGACCTCTTGCTTCAGTTAATATCTTATAGGTCTTGCGTCATCAGTGCTTCATGATCTTACTTCTTGACCTATTGCTTTGCTTCAGTATATCTTCACTTCTATGACCTTTCTCCACGTCCTTACTTCATAAACTCACTTCATAGACTTTTTTTTTCATAACTTCTTAACTCTTTTTCCTTCATGACCTTCCCTCGTTACCTCTTCTCTCACCCTCTTCTCTCACCCTCTCCTCGCCTCGCCCCACGCCACATGTTGTTATAATAGTCCTAAATCATCCCAGCGCTTCACCAACTAAGGTCTTTAAGCTCATATTCTACATTAATATATAACACTTAAGTCCTCGACAATTAGGCATTAAGTGAGATGTATTTTACTGCTTCTTAAAAATACCTCAAGTGTTTTTGTTTTGTTTTAGATTTTAATAATGAGTAAACTTAAGTAATGAAATAAATTATCAGGGTATATTTAGTGTAAGTAATGATAAGTAATGAATGTGTCTCATATAGTTTTACTCATATTTCTCAATTCCTGTAGAGTATTAAAAGAGATATTCAAATGCCTCTTGAGTGCTGGTCTGATGCTGTATTCTTGGTTATTTTTGTCAAGAGATCGTTAGAAGGAAGAAGAAAAGCCCGTACTGTTTTGTGAAGAGTTTGTTCGATCTATTTGTTTGGTGGTGGAGCCCCACACCCACCCCCCACGTGTCCACCTGGAGAGAGCGGGTCCCCTTTAGTCAGGCTGGCAGGCGGAGTCACCCTCGCCCTCAGGTGGGGCGGCCGGCTACCACGGCTGAATGAAGGCTCACCCCGCGCTACTGTCCACTCAGATTATAATACTCACACCGTGTATTATTAGTTTGGTGTCTCAAGTACTCAACAATTTTAAGAAGTAACTGAAATTGCTCTTTTGTGGAATGAAATTTGTCACACGCTCAGCAGTAATTCCAACACATAAAGGTCGTGACCTTTTACATACGATTCTTCAATTCTGGCGGAGTACCGGGAGTCTAACTCGTCAAGAAATAGAAAGAGACAAACAGAAAATGTGAGACCACGAGTGAACAATCCTATTGTGTTGTGGCCTCAGCAAGCGGTGGCATTACGTGTGAAGCAGGGAGGCGAGGAGCACCAGGTTGGGCCGCCAATGTGTAGTTTGTATTCCTCCGCGACCCGCCCCACCTGCACCGCGCCCGCCGCCACGCCCTCCCGCGATGCATTGCTTCTTTATTAACCACAGCCGCCACGATTTACGATAGACGGAATTATGAAGAAACAAAGGAAAATCGGATGCAGAAACTAAGCATTCTCCTACAGATTATGTACATACAGATACCAGAGTTGGGTTTCCCGTGTTCCTCCCACTTGGCTGTCGTGCGGTAATGCATGTTGTTATTTTAGTCAGTACACAGGAGAAATTCCTGCGGTGACTTAGCTGTCTAATCTTTCTTCTCTACTTTCATCATCACACTGATTTTAACAAGGTCGCTGCACAGCTCAAACACATTTAGTCATCCACCAGGGTATTTTTTCATAGTGTACACATGATATTGATCTCATGGCGTGTTTGTACGAGTCTTTCATTGCGATGTCTCCTATTATACTATTATCCAGTCCTTCCCATGTTTATTTTAATAATATAAACGTATGATAATAATCTCTTTAGGTGTTCATGGGTGATATTCATGGCTCTGTCTGGTATCTTCTCCGTATATCAAAGGAGACGAGGGGGGAATATATAGGTACGAAGGAAGGAAGTTAATGTGTGGAGTGAGAGCCAAGACGAGTTTCCCAGGGGTCAGGTTGACGCCACCAGTAATGTGGTCATTTGGCCCCGCTACCACACACCTCCACCGAGGAGTACTTGTCGCTCTACACACACACTTAATCTACAGTAAATTTATACATATACATGAGTGACTTACATGTACTTTACAACAAATGTGAGCACATATGAAGGACTTTTATGTGCTTAGTTAAAATAAGTGATGCCCATAAGTTCTTAACAGGCCGTGAGGGGCAGTGCGGATATAGCACACTGAACACTAAGCCTTTGGCACACTGAGAAACCTTCACTTCTCAGCTACCCGCTCACTGTTGGTTGGGCGTGTTTACAACAATTGTATACAAACGCACAAACATGAGGGACTTCATTACATTTACTTTAAATGTATGGATGTATGCGCTTACGGGGGAGACTTGTACGCTTCAGGGTCGGCGACCATGGCCCTCCACTCCAGATGTTATCCCAAATTTTGGTTCGTTACGGTGATCACAGTATTTAATAACATTCATCTCATTCTCTGCATCTCCCATTATCCCTTCATTCTAAATTACACATATGGTCAAACACTCTTTTTGTTTTCTATAAATTTTCAGTATTTTTCTTGGTGCTTCAAACAGTCCTCTCTCTTTTTTTCAATTGTTCTTCTATAGGTACTGTATAACTCAGGCTGGGCATTATCCTGGTCCACGCTGCTAGCCCACACAGAAGACCGTGCGTTGTATTTCTCTAAAATTTATTTCCCCTTTTATCAGATATCAAAAACTCAATACTAATTTTGCTTTTCTTTCACACCAACTGTCACAACGCAAATTGTTAACGATTGCTTATCAAAGGAAAATCTGTATATGATATGATTAGCATTCAGTAAAGTGGAGGATCTTCTCAAATGACTTACCCTCGCTTGAAACAGTGTACAGGTATAGAAGACTAACAATACAAGATAAACACTGCCATGATTGCTGGAGGCTTTAGCAGTGTTGATGGCGCATGAAAACTATCCAATTACTCACAGCGTCAAGAGAGAGATCAAGGCTTTCAGGTAGGAAAGTGACCCTCAACACAGACACAATGACAAAAACCTGACAAATTTTTCTTAACTTTTGGCGGAGTCTTAACGTACTTGTGTGAATCCGTGGGGTGGGGGTGGAGGGTGGTGAAGGGGGGGTGGGCAACACACTATAGCCCGTAAACTTGTACCTCACCATTGGGTAGTAAGTGTTGTGATAGTTGTCCAGCACCAAGAATCACTAAACTTCTATTGTCCCTTACCTGTTGCTGAGTGAAGTATATACAGTAATTAGTTAAGGTAGACTCAGGTGTGTTTTTTTATGCCCTGTTTAATGTTATATTTGTCCTATAGCTGATGTCTACCAGTCTTAACGTTTAAATACCCATCAGAGTTTACGGTCAACTGCCTTTAAGCTCGTAAGTAAAACAGCGCACATACCTGTTTTGCCTACGACGTAAAGAAATCCTTGGTGTATAAGAGGCAACGTGGGGGGACTGTAAAGTAAGGTACCCCTATACAGCTGGGTGGACTTGGGTGCTCCGAGATTGAACCAACGACCCTGAGGTGAGGTGCTCTGTATCCACTTGCCCACCGCATTCCTTTATTAGCCACACCTCTTAATCCTGTCATATTCTCAACCTATTCTTCTACACATAATAATTAGTTGTTATTAAAACGTGAAAGAAATGATTTGACTGAACTTGCCTAGCTTATACTACAGACGGGCAAGGGGGGACCTAGTTGAGGTTTATAAGCAGAGGGGGCACTACTCAGTTGAGTGTCCTTACTTGGAGCTGGCTGGCGCTCGCCCCACAAGGGGTCACAGCTCAAGATTGAAGAAGCCGCAAGTCCGGAAAACCGTGAGGGCAAACTTTTTCGGAGTGAGGGTTGTAAACTCTTGGAACAATCTACCAGAAAGTGTGTGACGGCACCGAGTGTGAGAGCTTTCAAGAGAAGACTTGACCAACACTGGAGCGGTTCAGGTAATTCAGGAGCCGGTGCATGCCCAGTATTTGCCAACAGTGCGTGACAGAGACGTGACCGATCGCCCGGGCGGCTAGCGAGCCGACCTTTTGGTGAAGAATATAAAGGAAAAGAGTCGTGACCGATCGCCCAAGCGGCTAACAAGCCGATCAGTGGCGAAGAGGATAAAAGTAAAAAAAAAGTAAAAGTATCAGTTAAGGCAGTTGGCGTGTTTTGCTCCAAATAATTTATCTTGAGACCTATATAAATTAAAGATATCTAGTTAACCGTATTTAATAGTTTGTTCTAACCGTTCATGATACTGTAATCAAATGAAATATGACTTGTATGTTCCAGTGCGTCTGTGAGGGGAGCCACCGTCCACAACACACTAACTAAACCTGTCCTTTTGGGTGACGTCACTACAAATGCCATAATATCTCTTAATAAGTATCGTAGCAGACAGCATATTGGGGAAGCCACAGTTGAAAGGAAATCTATAAATTATTAGCTGAAAGATGATATTCATAAGTTTAGTTAATCAGTATTGACTCCCACTAGCGAGCTAATGACCAACTCCCATACCTATTGTTTAAACTGACATTATTTGTAACTATCGCTAACTGTGAAGAGGATAAAAGTATACAAAATATCCCATAGTATCATCAAATATTTATACTACGACCTTCACTGCCTAACCCCTCGATGGTCCGGAATTACTACCATTATAACCCCAACATCAACAAAGAGACGACACTTATCAAAATTACCCTTAATGCCCTGCAGCAGGTAAAGGGGTACATCACAACCCGGAATAACTTCACAAAGAGAAGCAGTATTGACCTCTTGAGTACGATGCATCATAGCCCATCACAATAGTCACTAACTGCTGCATGAAATGACCCAAGGGACCCTATAATGAGCCTTAATGATCCTTTATATGGATATTAAACAATGGTGGCGGTGACTTCTTAATTACAACCCCCCTCCCTCCCCTCTTCTCCACCTGTAACGGTCCTCTCACTATAACTGCCACCATACTATCCCACTAACAATCTCACTAAACCACCCCATAACTATCCCATACCCGGTAATAAATAAATATCTAATAATTAATCACCATCTTTCGTAAATTTTAATAGTGGCCCTTCAAAAAAAGTGACGTCAACCCACCATGCTTTGTTGACCCGTGAAAGAACGTGACACTGATGGCTGTGTGTTCCGTAGGGGAGGAGGTGGCGGCCTACTGGTACAGCAGCGTCAGGCAGTACAAGTTTAACAGACCGCCCAACGTCCTGCAGGCCAGCCAGGGTGAGTCACGATGTGTTAAGTTGTGTGGTGTGGTGGAGGTCATGTGTGGGTGGTGGGGGGTCATGTGTGGGTGGTGGAGGTCATGTGTGGGTGGTGGAGGTCATGTGTGAGTGGTGGAGGTCATGTGTGGTTGGTGGGGGTCATGTGTGGGTGGGAGGTCATGTGGTGGAGGTCATGTGGTGGTGGTCATGTATGTGGAGGGGATGTGTGGTTTGTTAAGGTCATGTGTGTGGAGTGGGGTCATGTGTGTATGGTGGAGGTGTGTGATTTATGTGGGGAGGTCATGTGTGTGGGTGGTGGGGTCGTGGTGGGTGTCATGTGGTGTCATGTGTGGGTGGTGGGGTCATGTGTGGTGGTGGTCATGTGGTGGGGTCATATGTGTGTGTGGGTGGTGGAGGTCATGTGTGGGTGGTGGGGGTCATGTGTGTGGGTGGTGGGGTCATGTGTGGTGGTGGGGTCATGTGTGGGTGGTGGAGTGTGGTAGGGTGTGTGGTGGAGGTCAGAGATGTATGGTGTGGGGTCATGTGTGGGTGGTGGGTCATGTGTGGGTGGTGGAGGTCATGTGTGTGGTGGTGGGGGTCATGTGTGGGTGGTGGGGTCATGTGTGTGGTTCATGTGTGGTTGGTGGTCATGTGTGGGTGGTGGAGTCATGTGTGTGGTGGTGGGGTCATGTGTGGGTGGTGGGGTCATGTGTGGTTGGTGGGGTCATGTGTGGGTGTGGGGTCATGTGTGGGTGGTGGGGGGTCATGTGTGAGTGGGTGACAAGTGAAGGGGTTAAGTGAGTGCAGCAGAGCCACACCCACTGCCGACTGGTGTTTGATTAATAGTGGTCTTTCAATCCTTATCTCACATCCTCTCTCGAACACCACTTTTCTCATTAATACTTTAGCTCTTATCTATATTTTATTGATATTATATATGCCTACAGCTATAAACCGATGGCTAGTATATTTGCTTATTTTTGTGAAAAATTTATAGATTGATGAAGACCAGGAGGTAAATGATTATTGTTTTCGTAAAGATAGTTTCACCATCGCTTCACAGGCTGTTGACCACTAATGATCTTCCTTTCTCAGGTCCGTTCACACAGATGGTGTGGCAGAAGAGTCAACAGTTTGGGGTGGGCAAGGCAAGAAGTAGATCAGGCAAGATCATTGTGGTGGCTCACTACACGCCGGCAGGTATGTTTTGTCCCCAATAAATTAACGTTATGTTGGGCAATCTGGCTCAGGATTAGCTAAAATTCTAAACCTTATTTAAATTTTCTTTTAAGGACCAGCATGTAGCTTACTGCCAGAGAATTGCTACCACAGAGGGTGTGAGCCACATTTAATACTGTACTGTACTGTACTTAGTGTTTATTGTGTCTTCTTCTTCCATGTTTTAGCTGGCTTTGGTATACTGTACTGTACCTGAATCAACCAATCCTTGACTCAAGTTGTACAGGTAGGATTGATCCTGAAATCCCCTTATATAAATGAGCCAAAAAATTTATGACTCAGATTCCTTCCCGCCTCCTTTTTAGGCTGCTGAGGTGAGTTGGAACCAATGTCTTAATGCTGGTACAGTATCTTCTTATGTAGCTGAGCAAATGAGGGTTACAGAGTGAGTGTGTGTGTTATGAATGGCAGCATAAACTTTCATCCTTCTTAGTTAAATTGCCACACCAAGTATTTTCTTATGAGGAATCCATTATGGTAAGGAAGAAATAATTATTTTTCACAAATAATTTTGTGAAATTTTGTTCCAGTCAACAAGTTGGGTGTTAAGACTATTGATTCGCCTCCTTATTTTTCTGAAGAGCCACACCTCAAATGTGGCCAATAACTTTTTCTCCTTATAGGAATTTTGTATTTATTTAATAACTTCATTAATCTAATCTGATTTTAATTAAACATCATAAAGTAAATGCCTAGCAAAGGTTTAAAATGGGCTGAGTGATACAGCAGGTTCATCTATATGTAGTACAGTAATTAGGCTGCTGTTAACATTACATTACATTGCAGGTATTGTATATGTTTTCTCTCAGGGTTTATGATGCTCATATTGTGGTGTCACTCCAGTTGAGTGCTGTAGGTCGTCGAGGATCTCTTGTTTTGTTAGGGATTCATTGTACCTGGAGAAACAGTTGGGTTCTGATATACTGTACCTGTTTATTACTTACTTTTACTTTTATCCTCTTCACAATTGGTGTAGTGATAACTCCTGAACACCTTCCTGCCTCTTAAGCATTTTTATGATTATTCCTTAATGCAGTTTACCTTTTTAAGATTAGAGAGAGAGAGAGAAAGAGAGAATTGGGAGTAACAAAAAATGGTATAGAGGACTGGGATGGAAGAATAGAATATGTGAAACTTTTAAAATCAAACTACTGTATTATTTCAATTATGTAGTTTTGCCCACAGGTAATATAGAACACACCTTCAAGGAGAATGTGCTTCCTCTGAACACTCGAGCTCTGGCAGCTGAGATCTTGGGTGAGATTCCTGGCCTGACATCTATGGAGCAAGTGGATGGCAGTATGGCAGAGCGAGTGATGGGCGTTCTGGCGGCACAACCTCCACGCCTCACGGGGCGCAACGCTACTAAAGTTATTGCTGCACATCTCCTGGGTGAGGGAGTCTGGCAGCCCAAAATTTGATATACTCACATATAGAATTTATTTTTCATTGTACTTTCAATAAATCAAAGTACCATTGTAATACCTGAGGGTTGCGGGTCATTTTTCTCCATATGTTCTTAAGTTGTCATTACCAGTCCTCCCAGATTTTGTAAGTCTCTGGGAACTCAACATTTACTTTCATTCACCATTTCAGTCTCTTAAATTCCTTCCCTTGGCCTTCCTAACCTCACTCTTCACTCACTTCCCTTATTATGATGCAAAAATTTCTTGTGTTTCTCGTGCTGCACTAGCCACCCTTAGTATAGTATTTCCTCATTTATCTTTCTATCAGTATAACATATCTTAGCGTTCTACTGGACCATCACATTGCAAAGGCCTCAAGCCACTTCCTGGTGTCTGTTGTAAAAGGTTCCACACTTCTGTCCTTTACAATGCTACTGATCATATAAATTATTGGATTGCATTTCACCAGGCTTTTTTTTTGTCTAAACTCATTACTAATATTCTTTTTACAGATGATTTAATTTCTCTCTTGTATCTACCATAACAACTCAAGTTACTTCCCAAATAAATACAGATTTCCTCTTTGTTACCTACCACAATATTAAAACAATATTCAAATTTATTTTCAGATACTAACTGAGCATCACTTATACCTTTACAGTATCATCTCTTACCCCACATTCTTTTTCTTAGTCCATCTATGTATTATAAGGGCACGGGCTGACCCACAGTCTGCCCCCAGGTAGGTCTGTTTTGGGTTACCTTACTGATTTATAGAAATTTTCTTGAAGTAACAATGCAATCTATTTTATTCCTAACATTATTATTTTCGTTATCCCAGGGCGACATCCATGTCTCAAGATGCCTTAGGTGATGTTCAAACCATGAATTAACAAAACAATCATATTTTCCTAACAAAAGTGATTTGTGATATGCAATCTACTTTATTTTAACAATCCTAAATTATATTAATTTTTTTGTCATAGTTTCATATCAAATATATTACATTTGAAAAACATACACAGTATCATATTTCTTTGTTCAGAACCGAGCCTACTTATCACCTTCCAATTTTCATTTCCTCTTTCCAACTCAATAATTATATCATTGTCATCTGTTTTCTGTCATCTTATATATATAATTTTCCTTTGTAGGTCATACTGCTTCCCTTGTCACTACTCCAGATGAAGAGCTCCAGGTGGTGATCAACAGGTATTCAAGCCCTATCAAGCAAGGTTGCAAAAGGGCTGCCTCTTGGATGAATTCAGGAGGACCTTCCAACCCTCTGAATATGATTCCTGTAGGGACATGTTGCCCCCCAAGGTTCAGGTTACGCATGAGAGCATCAGTGTCACCAGCAGATATTCAGTCGAGTGTTATACATGAACCCTCTGAGGGACTTGGGCGTGATGATGAAGTGACGAGCCCCTCTAGACATTGGCTCGAACCTCAGAGTTCTTATGTGGCAGATGAGGTTGATGATGGCCCAACAGAAGTGATAGAATTAAAAAGAGGTGATCTCGGCACACCTTCATCTGATATGGAGGATATTAGTTCCTTAAATTTAAGTGCTAGTTCCAAAGATTCCTCAAGACCTAAAAGACCTCGGTTAAGAAGAGGAGGTCGGTGGGGCCGCATGGCTAATTCAGGACGCACTGATCTTGAAGCCATAAGGAGTGAATCTTTTGACTCTGTGGATTCCCAGTCTCACCCAGAGCCTACCACTCTAAGACGGAGGAGAGAAAATGGTGGAAGAGAACCAGAAAAAAATCAAAGTGATGATCAAATAGAACCAGTAGTGGATAAGTGCAATCTAGATGTAAAACTTCCCTTTGAGATAACAGATGGTGAGCGTAGGCGCACGAAATACTATGCCCTCAGTCCCATGCGTTACTGATAAGATGGTTAGGTATGGACACAAGTATTCCTTTGATATTAGAGGGATAGTGGAACAGTAGTGATGTGGTGAACTAGTTGGAAGATTAGTTTGATAGTGTTGATTCATTAAATTTTTACAATCAAATAATTAATAACCTCACAAAATATTCTACATGTTGCAAAAATGAGCTTTAAAAACCTAAAATTTTATTCTAATCTCTTTATTCAGAAGGAAGCGCTGACAGCCAGAAGAGAATTGTCCAGGATGAAAAAAGGACATAAGGTCTTTGTGATGGTTGTTGATGTGATAATTCCTAATAACTGTTTCTATTGTTGTTAGTTGAAAACATTGTTATTATGTGCCTGAAATGTGCCAAGCTAGAGCCTCTCCTGATGGTCTCGGGAGGCAAGAGTTTATGGTAAACATTCTCTTTCTCGCTCTTTCCTTCTTTAATTCTCATAACACATCACATCAGCCATTAACTGCAAGATTTACATGGTGTATCAAAATGGTCATATTTACCAGTTCCACATGACACTCGCTGCATCTTGGTAGCAGTATCAGCCCCTGTACAGGAAAACACAACATATGCTAGATAGCTTAGATACTAATATGTCCAGACAGGCCAAAGGAGACCATGTATTTACAGACATGCAAGATACAACCATTTGAGTTCATAATCCTGCAGAGCCTTGGCTTGTTAAATGCAGGTACTACTGGTGTTCCTCATGTGACTATATTAATTTTTCAGCTTCTGAAATCTTCTGTAAATATATTTCCAAAATAGTGTGTAAGGTCGTTTGAATTTTGAAAAATAGAATGTTTATCATGAAAACTTGCCATGCACGCTTGTCTATGCAATATAATGTATGCCCCAAAAGATTTACAAACGAAATGGAATGCCTTAGCTGGTCTCCATTATCCTCTTTCATTTGACGAAAGATGAATAATTTTGTTTTCTTCGTTCATATTTTTCATCAAAATCCATCAAAACAAATCTTACTGCAAATTTTGTAAAAGGCTCATTAAGCATTGACATTTAATAGGCTACAAAGCTGAATTATTGGTAAAGTAAATGTACGGTACATTGGCACAGATACATTCTTATACACTAGTTGTGTACATTGACTTTAGAATTTAGATCTCTTAATGGAAAGTTCCTCATTTTTATGTTACAGTATCATAAATGGATCCTTATTTCTAAAAATATGAACATAAGTCAATTTTGTGGCCTATAGTCTATGAGTGAGTGACTACCTGTAGTGGTACACTCTGACAGTGCTACCTGTGTCATTGGATACAATACTGTAGTTCAGCACAGGAAGCACTATTCATTCAACTAATATAATTGCTGTAAAACAACTCCTCACTTGGTTTTATCCTAAGTCTTATAAGATATTCAGTGATGAAGTATTGCCTTTAACAGCCATTGAAGCATCTCAGTCAAAAGTTAAGAACTCTTAACATATTACTGTACCAGAACCACAACGGAAAGCTTTCAGGTCTCACACCACATTTTTTACCCTACAGCCAAATTAATAACATGATTATATACTCACCCAGAATCATAGCCTGCCAGCTTGTCAACACACTCACAAGCTTAGGTGCACATTATACTGTACAGTACTGTATTGTATTGTATTGGTCCATCAGCTGTTTTGCTCTATTCTCTATGATTTTTGAGCAGGGAGTTTCCATTCCTGTTGTTCAGCAAGCTGAGCCAATATGTTCATTGTTTCCTCTCTCATCTTGTTATAATCACCCTCAATATGTGAACCTCAGTCTATTATTGTCATGGACAGTAACAAGTAACAATTAAATCTGAAGGACAATACAGTATTAAGAAATGTCTAGTGCTAGGATTACATCCCACTTGGACAATCGTCTGTTTTATGCAATTTAACATAATAATGTAACATAATCTAACATAACCTGATCATTTAACTAAGATGGTAATAGTCGCATGAAACAGACGATTAATTTAGTGGGTTGACATCACTGCTAGTGGGGGCTAAATATTCCATGTTGGCCACCATTCCATCTTCATTGGTTGTGACAAAATCCATTGGTTTGCATGTTTACTCACCTCTAATGGTTGGGTATTAAATGCGATGGACTAAAAAATTGTCTCCCACACTCGTTACAAAAAGAGTTGCTGGGTCATTACAGAAATTGTTATTTCTTTAGTCACTACTACAGTTAAAATCACCCACTGCCAGAACGTGGTAGATTTCAGGATAATTATGTCTGTTAAGGATCTCATTTTCCTGTGGTTTGCAAAACTATGATTTGATGATCTATATATGCTTCCAACAGTGACACCATAGCTTCTCATTAATTTAGTTTTACACCACTTTGATTCTTCCAGAACATTATCTACACACCCCACTAGAGATCACAGCTTAAGGTTGAAGAAGCTACAAGTTCAAAAAACTGTCAGGGCAACTTTTCTGGAGTTGAGGTTGTGAACTCTTAAAACAATCTGCCAGAGAGCATTGTTATGGCACTGAGTGTGAGCTCATTCAAGACGAGACTTGACCAACTCTAGTGCAGGTACAGATATATTCTGGAGCCAGTACTTGCCAACAATGCATAACAGAGTTGTGATCCAAGCAGCCAATGAGCCGATCAGTGGCAAAGAGGATAAAGTTAAAAGTTGACAACCCAACCTGGCAGGTTCTTAAATTTTTCTGGGAAATTTATGTCAATAAAGAGTACAGTACTGTATTCAAAGTGATCACGTACAGACAGAAGATCATTCAGGAGGATGAGTTCAGGTTATACATTAACCAAGATGAAGGTTTAAAAACAACACCTCTTATTCAGGATAGTTTAAATATGTCACAAGTCTTCATGGAAGGCCTTATATGTTTTTTATGAAGGCCGAGATAAAAATGATGTAATAATGATCCCACACACATGTTCACAAAAAATGTTTACCTGTCTGGACTTATGGAATTTTCCAATGTGTCTTGACTCTGGAAAATTACACTTTCTCACAGTCATGCAAGCATATGCATATTCAGTGTTATGTGATTACTATGTGCTCACTTCACTATTAAGGATGACACTTACTGGTATGTCATTGTAGAGAATGTGTGTGTTTAGATGGGGATGAAGTTCTGATCATCACACCACCACTATGATTAGGCTGTTTCAAGATTTGTTCCACGTCTGGATATCTTATAAGACCCCAAGTATAGTGAGAACTGTTTTTCAGTAATTGCATCATGTGCACAAGTAATGCTCCCTGCTGCTGGAAAGTCGGGCCATATCTCATAGGCAGCAGTGTTAGTTATAAAGTGTTCGGAGTGCAGGGTATCACAAGGGCTGCTCATCTTGGCTCTACCACCAGAAATAGGGATTTCAGGATTCAATTCTCCTTTTCGTAACTTATGATTATCTTGATATTAATCTGACAAAACAAATGAAGGCAGTTCGTGAAAGTTTCGTATCTTTACGGGATGACTGACATGACTTTTTTATATACAGATATAAATTAAGTGCACTTGCTACTTAAACATATCTGTGATTTATCCTTATAGATATTGTTATCACTGTTATTCTTGTTATTTAATGTATAATGATATTATTGCAGATTTATATGTTGCATCATCAAAGAACAAATAAGTTGCCTTATCATATCAAAATGCTGTTATTAAATACATATCACGCAACAAGATGAAAATAATATAGTCTAGTCTCTGCTTAGACCTTAAGTCAACATTTTCTGTAATTATTATTGAGGAATTAATATACCAAACCATGCTGCACTGAGGTTGTGTATGATCATATCAACATTTATATTAGTACAGTACTTGATATTACACAATACATTATTTTCAGGTTTAGTATTGTCTTAGAAAAGGATTTTTGTTTTATTCTGATGAATTATATTCAGTACAGAATTGAGGTGACACACTGTGTAGATTGAAAAGTGGTTTGATATTCTGAGCTCAGCAGATAGGAGAGTAACAGTATAGGAAGGCATTACAATACTAGTTGCATTTCTTCTAATTAGAATCACAACAGATTTTTAGAACAAGAGAGAGAGAGAGAGAGAGAGAGAGGTGACCAAAATCCCACTCCATGGGATGTACCATGTCAGGCACTCTTTATCCTGGACTATAGACTAACTAACTCCTTCTCAGCTAGCAGTGTCATCTCAATGACTGGATAATTATGTGTTTATTGTGTGTGTTTATATCAGTAATCTTCATGTGCATGTCTGTGTACACATTTATGTACATATACATGTTTGCATGCATATGTACTGGGGTTGCCAATTCTTCCAGAGTAGGGCTTGCCTCCCCCCACCTGCAAGATAATCTTGAACAAGTGCATAAAATCTTAACTGCTTTGTGAAGTGGTAATATACATACAACAGAGAAAAAATTACTTTTTCCTTGATTAGAAAAGTTGATGTTTTGACCTCACTGCCCCGCCATTAATTTCTAAAAGTTTTCCTGGATTCTCTATCTCAGCCCATGGAGTTTGTGTGCTACAATGAGTCAGTTTCTTATAGTGAACTTTGATCATAAAATTGATATTAGGTCCAACCCTTTATTTACAAGGACCACACTTCTTCCTGTTCTGTAAAAGACAAAATCAAAATATAATATGCAATAGTTATAGTTAATGTTCAGAGAATGTTGTACTTTTACCTTTTTTACCTTAATCCTCTTCACCGCTGATTGGCTTGTTTGCCGCTTGTGACAGCACTGATTGTTGACTTATTCAAAACCTGACGACCAAAATTAGCACAAGTTCAGATACTTTCTGGATCTCCGAGCCAGCACAGTAGTGTACTTGCCAACAGTGTGTAACAGAGATGTGATTGACTGCCCAAACAACTAAAAGGTCAATTAATGGTGAAGAAGATAAAGTAAATTAACAGTAGATATGAGATCACTTTGTTTTATATTTTTTTCAATACAGTAGAAAGATATAGACTGTATTTTGTTGTCACATAAGTTGAAAGTTATGCGTTTGTCCTTTAATCTAATCCAGTGCTTTCTGTGAGAGGATATTCATTATTATGAGCTGGTTAGAGATGAGAGAAATTTACTCGGTAAGTGTGCAGTGAAAGCAAAATTGTATTAAAATATTATTTACTGTACAGTATAGTTTTTAGAGTTTTATAAGCAGTGATAACACTTTACTTGGGCAGCTCAGTCATGCTACTGTATCTATGAATTCAAGATTTTAATATTTTACATTTTGATTAGGTGTTTGTATTCTACAGTGAGAGTTCCATCATTGTCTGTATTTATTACCTTTTTATGAAGTCCATTTTATGGGTTCATTTGCCATTGATACCTATACAGTACCAAGACAAATTTGAATTGGCAACCTCAATGTGTACACACGTACAGTATGTTTTCATCTTTGATTAACTACAGAGCAGAGTTATCAAAGAGTAAATATGTTAATTAGAATACTTATTGTTTGAGAGGTCACTTATCATTTATGTATGGTTTATAATCCCTGTGGTGTGCCAAAAATATAGTTATCTGCTGTATACCTGGGGAACATTTACAAAAAGTTATTTTTATGTTACATTATTATTAATGGCTTATAAAACATATTATTTTGTTATTTTTGCTTCAGTATCTGAGGCATATGAAGGCAATGCGTTTATGTGAAGAAAGGATATAGCTAGTGATTTTCCATCAAGTGCTTTCATTTCAGGAAATAGTGTATTTATCATTCAATACCGTAATTAGGAGATCCATAAGATGAAATTTGATGCAGGTTACTGTGGATAACTCGGCTGAAACCATTAAATCTCGTACTGCCGCCTTATATACCTCTTGTGTTTATGTGAAAATGTTGTAGATACAAATTCTAATTCAGATTAGTTATTGAGAAACAATAATTCAGGTGTGGTGAGTCCCACAAGGCTGTGTGTACAGTATTTTTACTACAGACAAAGGAAGTCATCAAGACTGATGCCACTCAAGGTCAGCAACATTTCCTGTAAACAATGTCAAGTACAGTAAGGTATTTAAAAAAAAAATCAGTCATTAATTTGTGTGACCTCAGCACAGATCTACTTTGTTGTGTGCTTGGAACAACTGTTATACATTGTTTTATGTAATGGGTTCTGTTATAACTTTCTATAATAATGTAAAACATTCCAAGATGCACCTTATATGAAGCTTTTCTTGGCCATCATCTTTTATGGTTTACTTGAGGGTAATTTTGAAAATGTTGATTTTTTTAATAAATTTCATGATATTTATTGTTAAATAAAAGCTGAGCGGAAATGTAACCAAAATGTTATTATACAGTATTAAACACAAAAGTAATGCAACTTATCACAGTATGAATGAAGTCCAGTGCTGGTAATCACATTAGACAAAAGCCTTAAATAATTTTAGCTCATAGAAACACAATTTTAAGATGCTTCCTTTTCATTTTATTCAGTTGTGGAATGTCCAAGCCGCACTGGCAGTGGCACCTCTAATACAGCGTACCTCAGCGTCCTTCAGTACCTTTTATAACTTGACCCAGGTATTTCCCCCTTAACAGTAGAGATAGTATAGTATGTTATGATAGATATCTTGCCCTTTTATTGTCTTATTCTTTTGATTGACACACAAGGTTCATACAGAATCTTATTCAGCAACCTATTAGATTTTGTATACTGTAGTTTCATTATGAGTAATGTGTTAAAGTTTGTACAGTACCTTAAGAAATATACTGAAGGCTTGGACACTGTCAGAGTAAGTACAGTACTGTATTGAGGGCATTACAGTATCCTTTTGAGTGATGTACTTAGGGTTCCTATAGTATTCTTCTCAGTTAACATAAGCTATCAAAAGTTTGTACAGTGTCATCTTAAGTAACATATCAAATTTTTACAGTAGCTTCTAATGTAAGTCTTATTTAAACCTTACCGTGCATCCATAAGTAGAATGAAAAGGGTTGTAAAAAAAATCCTGTCACAATAATTAGTTTCAAAGCTTTCTAAATTGTACAAATGTTATCAATTTACCGATGGTTTGTACAGTACTTTGTCATCAAGTCTATTATACTGATATTTACATAACTGCTACTTGAGCTATCCACTATTAACCTACACTGTTTTGTTTGTAGTAGTTATCAGTGTTGTCATAGAAACACAGAATATTTCATCCAGAGGTGAGGTCTTGTAAAAAAAATTCTGTGATTTATTTAACTTTTTAATAACAGACGTAATTGAAAGAGAGGATGGTCACAAATCTTCAGTGGAAAGTAATAGAGATCAAAGACATATCAGAGCCAGAGGTTTATATACACTAGTACATACCCTATAATGCTGTAATGTGATTTAAGTTTTACCTATACATATATACCTTTTAACCCTCCTACATCCTTACTTACCAAAGTCACCTCTTGGTGTCTCTCAGCTGCTGCTCGAGGGTATTTCCCAACAATTCTGTTTGTCCTGATGTTCTTTGTTGTTAAATTTGTTTCATGAATTAATCATTACAGCATTCCTGTCAGAACATCTGTTGTTATTGTAGTTTTCACTTGTAACCTCCTGGCTCTGATGTTAGTACTTGTCTCTCTCCCTTATCTCTCATTCCTTGACAACACACTGCATAAAAATAAAGACCGATTTTTTCCCTTCATATTTTACATTAAGAAAAGGAGTTGTTTTTGAAGATAAGTTATTTACAATTTGTTATTTTCAGGTTAGTTATCTACTTTGTGTGGTCATTGCTCAGACCTGATGATACAGTACTATTACAAACTGTGCAATACTGTACTTTGATCATTCAATTCACTTTTACCAACTTCATGCATGAATAAGGATGAAAGAATTTAAGAGAACAAAAATTTGTGCTGGTATATACCGATAATTAATCAATTTATCATGGGAACTAAAAAAAAGCAAATATACCATGGCTTAATTATATATGTATTCCTGGATATTATTTTCACCTTGGGATGGCACTGTCCACAACATCAGTATCAATTTTCTAGATATAAGTGTACATTATATCCTATAATTTAGATTCCTCCTTTATATGCCCATTTCCCATTCCTACATTCCAATAGGTCCCATTATGCTTATACTGTACTGTATACTATATTAGCCCAATTATTTATATATTGTAGGTCTATATCAGTTCTTCATTGACATATTAGATGGATCTGTTAAAGCTATAAATCTAAAGAACAGTAGAATAATTAAAGTTGATTAAGATTTAGATAAATTTGTTGATAGTTTAAATATACTGTGTGTATATATATATATATATATATATATATATATATATATATATATATATATATATATATATATATATATATATATATATATATATATATATATATATATATATATATATATATATATATATTGGAACACCCTCTTCATTACAAGGATAACATTATTAATAAGTACTGTATGTCTAGACTTACTGGTATTTAATCAGTTTTTTTTATCCAGCATACAGGTATCCCCATTTTAAATTTAGAAGCATTATAATTAAAAACAAAAACAATATCCAGAAAAGGATAAATTTAATTCTAGTTACCTATGCCCTGGATAACCAACATATTGGCCCTCTGTCATGATCACAGCTTGTCTAAGTACTGGCTACCTTAGTAATATCTTCCTCATTTTCCCATGTTCCAAGGTGTTATTGTTTGTTCTATTCCTCCCCATGTTATGCTTCCATGTATGTATTACTGGTACGTTGTATGTTATATTGGATATACCAAAAGACTGGCCAAAAGTGTCCTTCCCGACTGTGTATATAAAACACTTTACAAACACTCAATAGCTATAGGTAAAGAATACATAATGAAACATAACCAGGTTTTTCCAAGATCTGGCCAGTTGATTTTATCAGGACCTGGATAATAATATGTAGCTTTATAAACCTAGCCTTCAATATCTCGAAATGTAAATAGCCAAGATGAACGGTCTTACCGGTAGTGACATTAGACGTGGTGTGTGACATGTTGATGCTGGAGCTATGAGGTACACATGAGAGAAACACCAGAATCTTATGTTGTGAATTATGTTAACCTTCATTATTATCTGGGTCCTGGGTGATTTACTAACTGGAGAATATAAGCAAAAAGTCAGTGTGAGCTAGGCAGTACATGGTAATTAATTACAGAGTTATATTTGGCTGTGATCGGATATTGGTAAAAGTTTTTGATAGATTACTCAGAGGCTGCAGTTACATAATGTGTTAATACCTGTACTGTTGTTCACATCATCATACAACATTGCTAGCAGAAAGACTTAACCTCTACTTACTGTATCATACTCTTCAGGCAACCAAAATTAAGAATGTCATTTATGTCTTATTTTTATTTCTATGCCAATATAAAACAATTGAAAGATGAATATAAGTTGTATGTCATCGGTAACATTTTAAATATTTTGCTTTTTACAGTACGTACAGTGTGAGTTAGATGCTGGTGTAGGCGTAGAGGAAGGAGTACTGTATTGTAGTATTACTTTATTGGTTATTGTATTTGTTGTATGGGTTGTAGTTTACTCTATTTATTTTTCCTGTACTGTATTTGTAGAACTGAAGTCTTCTGAATTTTATAATATACAGTAGAAGAGTCCTGTATAATAATAGTAACTGGTTCTTTTTCATAAACGGAATATTTAACATCTGGTTTGAAGGTGAGTTTCAGAACATCCCCCCAAAAAACTGTTTTAAGGATTTGGATTGAATTGCTCTTTTGTAAGTTGTGAAAATTATCAGAACTTAACACTCTAATTAATTTAACTACCAAACAAAAAACAAAAAATCATCTCGGAAAATAATATAAACGTGGTCTCAACTCTGTAATTTGTTGCCTAGGCCAGCGATAAAAAATTTCCCCTGATTATTTATGCCAGTTATTTTATCGATCACAGTATTTTACAGTTTAACAACAGCATATTTTATGGCAGTATCTAATGTAATCTTTTTCTATCATAAATAAAACAGCTCTTGAAGACTTGGCCATTGATTTTATGATTCCTTTTCTTGGAGAGCTTCCAGTGTTTTGTCTATACTGTAGCATATAGTGTATGAATGACAAGCGGCAAGTACCTGTAGAATGAGTTTATCCATATTATGATAATGGACTTACAGTAATTTTAATCAAGGTATTTACAGTAAAACAGGTGCTGTTTGAATGGAGAAAGAGACATTCCTGAACGAGAGAGATATAGGAGAGGGAAGCTGCAACAATATGTCATGAAAAAGTCAGAGTGGATTTTTATGGAAAGCCAAGGAGAACTGAGACACACCTCTCCAAATATGAAAGGAGCACTCCAGGTAAGAGCTCTACTTGTATGTGAACTTGGCTTTTTTTCAAGGGTGCACAGTTGTGGAGAAAAAAAGGAAAAACAAATACCCTGTACTATACACGAAAGAAAACCAAATTTGTTCATATTCATTTTCAGGTGTTGATTCCAAGAAACACTGTAAGCTATGTGATTATTTCAGAGATGCTGATAATGGAAAAGGTTGGAAGATGCAGTTGATTTTTTTTAACGGTATTCCTGTATTTGTAAGGATTGGTTACTGCTGAAGCTTCAAGATTAGAAAAAAAACTGCAAGGTTGGTATTTCTCCATTTTGTGATGAAGGCAAGATGTGATTTAAGTGAAAAATTTATTTAGTGATGTACTGAAAGAATACCAGGTACTGTATCTGTCAAGGGTGTGTTGTGAGTCCAGTCCTTGGGTCGGATGTGAAGGCATTATCCAGTACTAACACTGGACAATGAAGGTCATAACAAAGAATAGACTGACTGTTCCATGGTACTACAGGTGTAAGTTTTCAGTCTCCTCAGGGATGTGGTGACTGGGAGCACACACAACTCTTGCATTGCCATATAAATGTTGCTGAACATAATAGGGTTACACATGGATGAAATTTATGCAGCATTCGTGGGGAGGGGTTCCCTCTTAAGACCAATTGGTCACATTTTTCGGATTACAGTACATCCCACTTGGATGATCATCTGTTTTATGCAGTTTAACTTTGGGTAATCTAACATAACCTAACAAAACCTTACCTGATGATATTTAATGACAGATTAAGAGGATATGGAAACATTAATTCTATGTGTAACTTTTTATTAAATTCATGATGTAGCTCAAGGACCCATGTTATGTGAAGACTCTACAACACAGCGGGGAAAACAGTTAATATTACCGAGTCAGTTCTCTAAGTGGGGCAAATAATAAGAGGTATCAGTAGCTGTAGGGAGCATTGTGCTGTCTTCAGTTGTTGAGTGTATCTAGGTACACACTCACTCTCATCCATTTGCAGGTGTTCAAAATATAAAGATAGACTTACGGACATTCAAGTGGTTTTTGTGGGTCATAACATTTATCCCATTTGCTGGGATTCCCATGTTGTTAATTGATGTGAGAATTTCCGTGACTCATTACAGTATTTAAAAACATTTCGACTTGTTGGTTTCCCTACTTAGGTTTCTGTACCCGCTCATGAACCAATGTTATATATGGTATACATACTAAACTTTGTCGATTTAGGTTAATGTACAAGGAAAAATAGCTTAAATGTACTGAAATTATTGTTAAGGTGTGAGGTTGTGCACACAATATAATTCTATAATAATTCACTAAAATCACACACACTTCACTAGTTCCTGGAATTGCCCAGCGTCAAGGTGAGCTATCAACAACGCCTTATGTCCTTTTCCACTCCGTAAAGTTATAAAAACAACACTAGACACTAACCCACCTCCCTCCTCTAGTGGCGTTCATGAACATCAGTGTAATATGGGATGACTAGTCTAACACTATGAAGGTCAATGCACTTTAGCTAACATTCTAAAGTCTGAACAATACACAAGCTCACACTGACTAGATAATATCCTGTACAGTATCACTTAACTCATTTTTTTTAAATGTTCAAAACTAATTATTTCTAAACATTTTATAAGTTGATAAACACTGACTAAAGTTGGACTACTGTACTATAGTGCTCTTTAAACACTAAATAGTATTGTAGACCTGTGTGTAATAACTAGAGCTCTTTTGTCTTACCAAGAGAAATTCTTATTCACTGAAACTACATTATAAAAACTACAGCCATCAACAACATACAGCAACTTCATTATTATGTTATTGTAGGTCAACTAAACCCCCAGCACTAAGTTACCCTTCATAGGCTGAGCCAACTAATAGTAATTCAGCACCCAGTTAACTGACTTTACTGCTATTCAGTATTATCGCTCAATGCCCGAGTCAACTGAACTGACTGCCCTTCAGCAGCTGGGTCATTTGTCCTGTCTGCAGTTGTGTGAGTTAGTGCTGGTGTTTCACTTCCTCTGGCCACCCCAGTTTATGTTACACAGCCAGACCTCAAACTACTGTTTAAAGAACTCTAACTCAAGCTAACTTGGTTAAGGTTGTCGTGCATGTAGACACTCTTGGCTTTGTTACCCAATGTTTTTTCCTGCCTGACTCGAGGATCACTTACTCTCAACCTCCAGGGTGACGGTTGTTTCTTGTGAGTCACAGCGTCTTCCACCAAATTCCTTATACCCTTTTTCAATACATCTTCTTTAGTGTGTGTCGTTCTCTGATTGCCCTTAGTTTGTGACATTTGTTGCTGCTTTCCATTCACGGTTTTAGATTTTGTTTCAGTTTTCAAGATCCGTTCCCGTCCATCTTGTTTACTTCCCCGCCTGACGTTCAGCACTTGCTTGATCCCAGCGTTGGTTCTGTCTTTCTTGTGTCTTGTGTCTTGTTGGGTCTCCTTTGTTGTCAGTCCCAGTGAAATGGTATTTATTGTGATCTGATGACTCGGATGATTGACTTCACAGTGCTGGCGAGTTAACTTGCTAGTCTTGGATTTCGGCTTTCTTATATGTGTGTCAACTTCAGGGGACCTTAGAGTAATCTGTGGGTCAGTCTCAGAAGGCTTTAGGTTGATTGGTTGGTCAACCTCCAAAATGCTGGGAGCGAGCACACCACCTTGTGAGTTGCTCTGAAGAATACTGATCTCGTCGAGGGATTTTTCTTGTGTTTCCCTCTTTTGTTTCCTCCACTTGGCTCGACGATTCTTAAACCACACCTATAGGAAGATTTTAACAATTATAGTGTGATATGACACACCCAGCTTATGGCAAGCCTATGCTGTAATGGCTGCCTGCATTTAATTTCACTTCTAGTAATTGTACATCTTTTTAAGAATAATATGATTTAACAGTGTAAGAAGGCAGGGAAACACTTCTATCATATACTAGTAATTTACGAAGAGTAATTGTATGACACTAGTGTTTACAAGATCACAATGGACACTATCACCAAGGTAACACATATGCTATACTGTATATGCATACTATACAAGACAAGATTCTGGGTATTGGGAAATGTTCCATGAATCTGAGAAGTATGAAGAAAAGAGCGTTAGTAGTCGGTGTCCAGATTATTAAAATATTTACAAACTTTGGTTCCTGGAGACTCATGTGTTATACCTGGACACAGATTGGTCCCCCAGCCTCACCTGTTGCTCCTCCGGCAGGGCAAAGGGCGCCTCGTGACACACACACACACACACACACACACACACACACACATACACACACCTTTTTCTCTACCCATGGAATATCCTAATTTAATGCTGCTTCCCACCCTTCACATACTGTACCTGCTTCGGGTTTTCCTCCCTTTATCATCTGTCCCCCGGAGATAATCATACAAGTGTCAAGAGCCGGTATTTGTGTGTATACGTCTGACATCGTGAAGGTAAAAACTAGTACAAATTCAGTATATACAGTTATCACAAGAAGGATTTAAAGGTGTTTGATGAATATATAATCAGTAGTTTCTGTTATGTCTCTTACAGTTACAGGTTTTCTGTATAATGTATCATACCGGTCAAGTGTTTGGTTTAAATTATTATCTTTGTTATTTCTTGTCTTTCTCTTCCCAGATTATTATTTTTTATTCTTTCTCTTCCTTTGTCTTATATTTCCATCTCTTTCCTTCTCCCTTCTTTCTTTTCTTTTACTTAAATGTTTTCTTTTTCACTTCATCTTTAGTTTATCATCACATCTAAATACCCCTCCACTTTGTTTCTTATTTATTTCTCTTTCCCTCCTCTCCTCCCTTCTCCCCCCTTTTTTTTACCATTTTCATCACTCCCCCTTTGCTTTCTTCCCCTCCCCTCCCTCTTCCGATCTTCCCTTCCCTCCCTCCCCTCCCCTCCCTCTCTTCCCCTCTCCCCCTCCCTCTTCCGATCTTCCCTTCCCTCCCTCCCTTCACCTCCCCACCCTCAGAGCTGGGCCGTGTCTCCTACGCCAGGTGGAGGCAAGTGTTTTTTTCCATGTAAAATCAAGAGCGAAGATTCTTAAGAAGACGGACTTGGCATGCAAATGTCGGGCTGAGCGTCTCTGGTGTTCCGCTCTGACGGAGGAATTTGCATACATGAATTAAGTACGAAAGCCATCACTGGGGAAGCTAATATTTGTTGAGGAGATGGGACACAGGTTGACACACAGGTGTACGCCAGGTAGGTAATAAAAGAGAGGGATGCGTCGGTAGATGAGAGGGATTGAAAAGGGCTTAGAGGCCACGGTGAGGGGTGGAGGTTATGCCAAGGTGTGGGAGGTGAGGGGTAGGGGAGAGGGAAACTGTGATGGAGGGGAGGGGGTGTGTATGAGACTCATCTTCCCTCCCGTGTGGTAGAGAGGAAGTGAGAGAAGGAAGGAAAAGCTGAGATATCCTTCCTCCCCCTCCCCTCCCGAAAGACCGTGAGGGAAGGGGGAGGGTTAGTGGGTGAAGTACTGTGTTATATGAGGGAGATAGTCTAGAGAAGGGAGGAAACAACTGCTCTTGCTCTCGTATCTCCCCACATCTTCCCCCCTGAGTGAATGAGGGAGATAGATGAGAGGGGGGGGGGGAGGTATTAAAGTGCCCAATCACATCCCTCTCATCTCCCTCCTCCCCGAGCGAGAAGTGACTATAGAGAGGGGAGTGATAAAGTACCCCCCCCCCTCCCTCCTCACATCCCTCTCCAAAGTGAGTGGGATGGAGAGGGATTAATGATGGCGGTACCCAATAAAAGCGTCGCCCCACCCCAGCCACTAAGTAGACCCCCGGTTAATGAATACGTTAGAATAATGATAATTCTCTTCTCTTAGTATTTTTCTCCCACTCAAACAGTCGCTTTGTTTTCATTCCAAACACCGCCTCTCTCTGCTGACAGTCCCCGGCTGACAGATAAGGTGATAGACTGTAGCTGATAGATAAAGTGATAGACCTGATAGATACGGTTGACAATAGGGATGATAGACCACACCGGTACAGCTGATAGATAAGCGTGACCATAGCTGATAAAGTGGTCACACACACACAGACACACCAGCCACTTACAGCCTTTACTTTTACGTCCGGCAGCCCCGCCCGCCCGGCAGCACAGCCAACCCGGGAACACCGTCTATTGTGTTTGGATAATTTCGCTTCAATCAAGATTACTCGTCTCAGAGCTTCGTCTGGCAAAGCTAATATTGTTGACTCTGAAAACACAAGAACTCGGCTTGTGGGAGTAAAAACGCTCCTAAGGTTAATTATCTATAATCTGATGGATACATTAAACTTGTGCGGGAAATCTGAAGACTTATGAATGTTGAAATAGGTGGGAGGGAGGGAGGGTGGTGGGGTGGGGTGAGATGGATGGGTGATGTTGTGGGAGGGGGGGTGTGGGGAGGGTGGCGTTGTGGGAGGAGGTGTTGTGGGAGGGAGGGTGTTGGGGAGGGAGGGTGGTGGTGTAGGAGGGGAGGGTAGTGGTGTGGGAGGAAGGATGGCGTTGTGGAATGGGAGGGGAAGGTGATGTTGTGGGAGGGAGGGTGATGTGGGAGAGAGATGAGGGTGACGTACGTGAGAGATGGGGAGGAGATTAATGGTTGAGAGAAGGAAGGAAGTGATAGGGTGAGGTAATGAGGAAGACCGATGAACAGGGGTGAGATAGATGACTGATTATGGACGCAGTGAAAAGACAGATACGTATTCACTTGTTTTTAAGGTGTATAGAGTGTCAGAATCCCTGTAAGGGGTTTAGAAAGAGTTGGATTCCTTTTAAAATTGTATAGAGAGGTGAATTCCTTTTAAAAATGTAGAGAGAGTTGGATTTTTTTAAGAGTTGTATGAAAAGTTAATACCTTATGTTGTACTCATTAAAGAGAGTGAGAGTGGAATAGACCCCTCATAGAGAAACGACTATTACAATGTACCCAGTCGCTCTCACCTCGACTCTCTCCTCCATCAGGTCGACCTTGAGGGCGAGCTGTTCCCTGAGGAGGACATCAGGGTAGTGGGTGTGCTGGAAGGTGACCTCCAGCTGGCGGAGTTGGTCCTCGGTGAAGATGGTGCGGTGGCGTCGCTTCCTCTTGTTAGGGGGGGCTCCTCTCCTCCCTGGGGGGTCCTCTCCCCCTCCTGAACCGCCCTCCTCACCTGCCCGAAGCAAGGTAAGTTATAGAGAGAGAAAGTACATTCATTTATTGCATTAGGAAGTATCACAAACCACCAAGAGGAAATAAGGGGTCACCTGAAGATTAGCCCCCTAAGCTCATCTCGCCTGAGGATTAACCACCATCACAACGCTACCTGAGGGGAGGGGGAGGGTGTTAGGTTATGTGAGGTAAGCGTTAGGGTGGTTAATCTTCAGGTGAAATAAACCGGGGTGTCTAATCTTCAGGTGATCCAAAGAACACCCTCCACATTGTAAGCATCTACCGTGTATTCAATATGTATCTACCAAGTTCAGGGAGTCGCTCAAGGAAAACTACACGTTCATATTACATGGTGAGCCTATCAGTGTCACGGACGGACGGACAGGGAAGAAAAACTATTGAGGTATATTAATTTAGGTAAAGCCGTTTTCTTGTGGTGTTAGGGATGACTAAATCAACAGTTTCAGTTAGTGTGTTGAGGTATTTAGTGCCATCTCACTTACTTACCCATTCTTCCCTCCTCTCTCCATCTGTCCTTGCACTTCCCTCCCCCGTTCTCCTGCCCTTTCTCCTTCTCTTACCTCCCTTGCCCTCCCTCCCCTTGTACTCCTTCCCTTGCACTACTGCTCTTTCCTCTTCTCCTACCTCCCCTGCCCCCCCCCTTCCCTTGCACGACTTCCCTGTTCCCTGCCTTCCCCCCCCCCACCTCCTACCTCCCTTGCCCCTCCCTCCTCCCTCCCTACTCCAACAGGCCTCGGGGTGTGCATGAGGAAGGGCGGAAGTGGAGGAGGAGTAGTGTGGCAGTATCACCCTCTCGCTGGTGGCACTCGAGTCTGGACTGGTGCAGGAGACAATAGTGGCACTCGTGAGGGCCATGAGCTCCCACGCTCGGGTTTTTAGGGATTAGTGCCCTCGACGGAGGCCCAGCTGTCCCCTGATTGTCTTCATCCCTGGCGAGAGTACCCCACACATTACGCCATGTCCACCATGTTTTTATGACGTCTAAACCTTTTCTGGTCGAGAACAACCAAGTGGGCTACAACCAACACTGTCTCACATGTAACGCTGCTATGCGAATTTTGTCGACTGTTAAATTATTTACATCTTTGTTTTTCCGTGGAGAAAATTCTGCCCGAGGCAAACTCCTGAGATAATTTCCTTATAGAGTAAAGAATCCTACCGCTATGTTAATATACGGACAAATGGACATCTTAAGTTCCCTGTTTCCCTCTTGAGTTACAGTAGTTAGTTGAGCTGCACCAGGTTAAGGGGGTTAGGTAAGGTAAGGTGTTCGGCGGCCGTTTAGAGACAACTGTCCTTAGGTTTACTTGTTCGATTCCGGGGCACTCCCAGGTCACTTAACTCTTAATGAATACCTAATGTTAGTGTTGGGGAAGTAAAGACAATCAATTACAGTGCTGGTCATGATGCCTCCTTCAGTGTGCTATATCCACACTGGCCGTAGCGGGTCGTCATAGTAACTTGTTATCAGTTAGGAGTGTTCATCTACCACGCTACTCAAGATTATTTTTTTATTAAAGCTTCCTCCTTGGTCGTTTATCTTGCGAGATGTGAACCAAGTGTCTTACGAAACAAGAGAACATGTTTGTTATTTTTGTAGATGTATTAAATGTATCTTGAAACTGAATAAATAACATTATGTAAAGTGATGAATGTAGTAATTAATATGTATGTATATATATGTTTAAAAAAAAGACAACAGGTTTATCAGAATTACCCGACAGATAATGAGAAACGTTTGGAGTGTATAGTGAGTGGCTGATCAGTGAATGGGACAGATCTGGCTTAATTTTACCTTCCCAGATATGTTAATACACACACTATACGATAGTAGTGGGCAGGTCAAACACTCGGGGACAACATTTTCAATCGAACATAAAAAACTGTATATTATTTTCAACTCCTCGTGCGGTAAATAAATCCTGAATCAATATCTAGATGGTTTTGGAGAGAAGAAAGAACAATAATGACTACCTCGACCAGATCCACTGATTTAACGACCTGTGTACAGTAATAACCCAAGGAATATTGAGACGCACACAACAGGTTATCATATATAGTTTCCAATACGCCCTCCTATATATACAGTATATATATGGTGTTTCTTTATCTTATCACTTGTATTTATTTGGTCGATTTTATGCGGTACTTGATGTAAGGGAAATATGTGTGTGATAGTTTCCTGAGACACACGTTTACATCTGGGTAAATAAATGAGTGGGTATTATGACAACTAGTTACAGTCACTGAAGAATTTTTGGTAGCGGGGGGAGACGTGTGCATAGATAGTACACGTATACAAACAAGGTACAGCACATTGTGGACGTATACAAACAATTTACATACAGTGCAGGTATATAAACAATTTACATACAGTGCAGGTATATAAACAATGTATACGGTAGGTTGAGCTTGAGTCCTTGTGTTGCGCATCACTGTAACATCAAAGAACACAAATACAGTAAACGGCATCATCTCCCGTGTAACTACCAGTGGTCCCTGTGATGAGGCTCTGACAACACCCAACCCAAGAGTGTTTTATCTATGTATAAATAATAAATGAAACAAATATATAGAGGTGTAAATGGTTTTGTGTAGATTTCCATATAATTGTTGTTGTTTTGGACAGGTTTAAGTAAATTTAGGTGGGTTTGAGTAGAGATGGGTAGAGTTTGATGGATTTAGACAAACGTAAGTAGATTTGGGTAGATATAGTGAGAATTGAGTGGACTTAGTTGACGATAAAATGAAGATATAGGAAAATTAATGAGAAAGTCCTCACTTAAAGGCAGACTAAAGAAACCTTTGGCTTAAGATTATCTTACCGGTACTCGGGGTGTGTGGAGACAGTTGTGTTGGTAAGTGTGACGACAGGGGTGTTGGCAGTTGTGACGACAGATGTGCTGGTAGGTGTGGTGACAGATGTGCTGGAAGATGTGAGGACAGGTGTGGTGGCAGGTGTAGTGGCCAGGCGTCTCGTGGTGTCAAAAGACTGTCCACCGTGAAGCCTCGGTGCCAGGCTGCCAGGCCGCCCCAATCGTGACCAGGTGGGAGGAGCTGAAGCCTCAGGTGTGTGGCAGCGGCTGTGGTGGGTGGCAGGATGGGTGGAGGGTGGAGGGAGAGGGGCGGCCAGGGCCACAGGTACTGGTGGTGGCACCCGGCACACTCTAAGCACTGACGCAGCTCCTCACGTGACAGGAGGTACACGTTGACAGAGTCCCTCAAGCTGTCAGGGCCCCCTGGTGGTGGCCGCGTCCCTGTAGCCAGTCCGTAGTCTGGTGTCACCATTGGGCTACAGACAGAAGACATGACACTATCAGACCCAGGACCTTGAGGGTGGCACTCGAGGACCTGTCTGCTGGGTCTTTCATCAATAATGTCTTTCACCTTCACCAGCTTGCTGTCACCTTCACACTGAGTGAACATTATTTCCTGTGTACTAAAAGCATTCATTGACCAGCAGAATCGTTACTTACAGTAAGTTCGCACAAAAACATAATAATAGTTCAAGTCCTGAGCCGTTCAGGGATAATGTTTCGGAGACCGTTCTGCCGAGTTCCCTGGAAACGAGTAACATTACGTTTCCGTTAGCCCGGGGTGTTTAGGGGCTGACAATAGCTGGTGTGCCTTGCCACTAGCGATGGGTGTCATGACGTCATGAATATCAGGATTATACGATCAACGGATCACGTCAGTCATTGTTCAGTAGTTCCTAGCGTGAGATTCTGTGTTGCCTCTAGTCTAGACTCTAGGTGAGGGATGACGGAATCTCCTCAGCTCGAGTTAGGTCAGGTAGTGGCGTGTAGGCGCTGGCGTCAGCCCCCCACTGCCAGGTGGCGTCAGCTCGCCTCTGTCAGGTGGCGACGTACAAGTGGTGGCGTCAGCTCGCCTCCGTCAGGTGGCGACGTGCAGGTGGTGGCGTCAGGTGGCGACGCGCGGGTGGTGGCGTCAGCTGCCTTATGATAGATCTCATCACCGACGCGAGTAACAGAGTGGTGGCTTTTGAACACGCCTTCTTCCTCCCCCCTCCTCTGTCATCCGCGCCCCGCCCCTCCTCTCTCCCTACACCTCCTGACCCTTGCTTCGTCCCGCCCCCTCCACACGCCCCTCCTCTCTTACCATACCTCCTGACCCTCGCCCCGCCCCCTTCATACGCCCCTCCTCTCCCGGACACGCGTGCTCAGAGCTGAGGTCAAACAAAAGCCTCATCTTCCCACTGGTGACTCAGGAGGATGCAGATAGTAATGGTGTTTATCTGGCGTTATTTTCTCTGTGATTAGGAAGACCTAATTGACACTAATCATGATTAGTAAGGCTTATTTGCTTCATCGATATATTTTTAACAGTTTCACCAAGAGTGGTTTACACTTTTTGTCACCATCCACCAAGTCTGATCGTTTCTTTAATTTCCGCATCTTTTGTCTCCTGCAGGAAATCTACACTGTGCAAAATGTCTTATAAGTCGCGCACAATAGGGAAATTACAATACAACGTTCTCATAACTATCATGAGCATGATGTTAATCTTGTTGTATTCAGATGTGATGTTTTTCTTTAATTCTTCAATGGGTCTTTGACCTGGATGTTGTCGAGAATTTTTTTTTCAACTAATCGGTGTGAAGCATCTGGCTCTCCGTCTCCGTAAATGTAATTAAACTGGCGTTTTCTTCTTGTGTTAACTTATCTATCTGCCATCTACGTTGGCTTGTTATTATTCCCTCGCCTCAAAAAGAAAAGAAAAACATATTCCCCCAGTCACCTCAGTAACTTTCTTAATTTTCACTGCCTTGCGCCTGGGCCACCTCGTCGACTAGATTATTTTATTAATTTTTTTTCTGTCAGTGACAGCCTTCACAGTACCAGTGAACTGGGATCGACTGGTCACATTGTAGTTTCTGGCACAGTAACTCCTCAAGTCATGGTAGTGCGTGGCACCATGTCACATACACACACGCACGCACACTCACAAACTCCAGTATTATGTCATCTAGTATAGTTTATATCACACTGTACAGTATATAAGACACCTTTATCTTTCCTCTTTACTGCCAGTTTTTACCCTCGGCAAGGAGGTTCGGTAACCGTTCTTAAGACGTCACGTTAAACTAAATCACGTCAGTGGCATCTCGAACCAAGACCAACTCGTCCCCTATCATCAGGATTAGTCAAGTTGTCAACATTTCAAAAGAACCGCCAAACTGAGAGGCAGTAGACGTGAGGTGACAGAAGTTATGACCTAACATAACAAGTGTTACCGCCACTGACACCAGATTATAGGGAGGGGGGATGGAAGTTGGAGTAAGTGATCACAGGTCCCGCCTCCGCCTCCCCACACATCCTGCAGGTGTGAGGTGAGGTGACAGGAGTTATGACCTCACATGACAAGGGTTACCGCCACTGACACCATATTATAGGGAGGGGTGGAAGTTGGGGTAGGTCATTCACTATTCCGACTAGTGAGGTATATATATATATATATATATATATATATATATATATATATATATATATATATATATATATATTCCTTATAACATGGTAGTTAAAATAATTGCATACACTATCCCTTTAAAAGTTGATTAACCAACAGCTGATTGGTTTAAATGTGTTGTGTGGCGGTAGGTGGCAACTGGTGGAGGTGGGTGTCGTGTGTTGTTGTTGACACAGACGGTGGTGAGGGGAGGGACCTGACCATTGTGTTCTTGTCCTTCAGTCTGTCATCATTAAATAACCTGGCTGTGACAACTTAACATCATGGAGGAAGTTGATAAGATATTGATACTTACTTTGAATCACTTGGGATGGTAAGTATGAACCAAATCATTATTTAAGGTAGATACGGTCGGTGTTAAGTGAAATGTCTACCTCAAAATTTCTACCCCGGATATTTCACAGGGGTAGAAATGTCTCATAATAACGGCACTCACCACTGAAACACATTGAATAAATTACCAATATACTTTACTCAGTAAACTTTAGTTTATCGTAATACACTATAAGTTTACATTGCTTAACCATGTACATAGTACAGTATGAGGCTTACAGGAGAAACAGTAGTCGATTTAAGCCCAAGAAAACCATTAAGTTAGACAAGGTTTACTGAGTCCATCAGTTTTAAAGTGTTAGGTACCACAGCCTTTATGATGGTCACTTTTTAGGGTCACTAGAAGGAGTTGTTCAGTTAAGTTTATTTTTTCTGAATGTTTTTATCATTATAGTAAGTATTTTAGAAGAGGCAACATTTACTAGAACCTAATAAAACTGGACCTAACCTAACTTTCTAGCTTGGAACTCTGCTCCCTGGATCCCTGCCATATTAAACAGAAAGTACTTATTTTGATATCTCGGACCAATAAAAGCAACTTTGTTGAAGCATCGTGGTGTAATTTTGTTTTTAGTGGACAAGAGTACTCTCGGACCGAGTGGGTCAGTTGCGAACAGACAGACAACATGCGGTAATTTGGCAAATTTTTCGGAGGAGTATTTACTGTACATATTTTTCTTCACGTACAAAGCACGTAGAGACACAATTTAATGTCAAATGATCAGTTTTTCACTGTTTTACCTCGTAACTTCCCTCATTCTTCATGCGCTGCCCACTGCAGGTGATTTATGATCATAGATAGAAGAACTAAAAAAAATAAGAAAATATTTATAATTAAAACAAAAAGTTGTCGCCTCTTTTAAAATACCTACTATAATGATAAGAACTTCTGTGGAAAAAAATAACAAAATCGAGCAACTCCATCTGGTAGTAACAGTTTCCTCATAAACTACTAAAACTTTTGATTTTGTATGTAGATTGTACAGGCCCTACTCAAAAGTAAAAATAAATTGAGGTGGACCAAGGTCTGTGCTCCTTAGCCACGGCCTTTGAAATTAATGTGTACAGTATATTGAAAACTTGGTCATAGTATGGGAAAAGGTTGCCACATTATTGTTTGTAGTTTTTTGACAAGATCTTTAATGATTAGGATGTTTTAATGTACACTTTGCAAATCAGATGGTGATAAAAGGTAAATATATCACCATTGAATATATAAAACAGCCATATGACAGTAGACAGCACAAACATTACATCACAGTTAATCATACAGTTAGGGACTGTACAGTCAATGACATGTTAGGGCTTAGTGGTTCGCATGTACAGTAATATCTCCGTTAGCTGGAATCCTTCAAACCCAGAACTCTCTGATAGCCAGAATTTAAATGTTTTCGGAAAATTGTTCCCAAAGCCGGAATTTTCCATAAAATTTCGGCTTTTTGGAAATGATTTTCCGAGGGGGCACATTTTCCAGAAAATTCTGGGTTTGAGAGATGAAAATCGGTGCACTTTCTGGAAATTCCAAGAAAATTTTTCCATTACCCGGAAAATTCCGGGGATGAGGAATATTTTTCCGGCTTTGAGAGTGTCGTCTCATTACCTGGAAATCTCTCATTCCTGGAAGTGCTCTGCACCAATTGTTCCAGCTAATGGGGATATCACTGTAGTAATATAATAATTGTTGCCCCTCGTGTAACGATGATGGCCGTCCCTATGTCCACCTCGGGGTGAATTTGTTTTAAGGTGTATAAGCTGTCACCAACACAACAACCACCACTCCCTAAGTTAACAAGTTCCATGACCCAGTGTCAAGGAATAGTCCAAGAAGACCAGACAACTCGCCAACTGCACTGGCTAACCATTACCCCGGAACACGATCCGCTAATCGATTAACATCCAGGTTCCCAATTACTGCTGGATAGACAGGGGCAAATGGCATAAAGAAACTTGGACCATACACTGCGCTGCTGTGAATTATAATGGATCATTGGTTAGGACAGAGTGGTACTCTTTCTCAGGTATAATGGATCATAATTATACTGTACTGTACAGTATTGTACGTACTTGAGTGCTGGAGATTACATACACAAATAACACATATACCATGGCATATTGGATTAAATGCCATTCTACCATGGATCACACACTTCTTTACTGTGGATCACGTATTGTAGTATACAATATATTGGGTTGCTGCAAAAGAAAGAAAAGATACAGTAAATGGTATCCAGACCATTCTGCACTGAAAATATTGACTAGATTCTACAAATTACAATATCATATTATTGTATACAGTACAGTGCATTTATTTTATTTTTCAATGCTTGTAAATACTGTATAGGTGTTGACCATCATACGATGGTGTTAAGGACTTTGAAAAGTCATCATAAAGTGATCGATCATATATTGATATTAATAACGTATTCGTGAAAATAGGTTCAGTTCCTGAGACCCTGAAGAGCTGGAGTTCGTACTTACAGCGGTTATTTTTCAACTCGTAATTGTGGATAGACATTATGATTTATTTGGATTTTTTTATACCTGCACACACAATGTTTCATACAGATTGTGCAAAAAACAATATTGTGAGGTCAAAAAATTATTGCAAATACACATTTCCTATGTGAGCGGAGTTATCACAGCGGGGTAGACATACTTTTTTTTTTTTACTGTTACATGCAAACAAGATCTTTCATACGGTAACTGCAAAAAATCGACTATAAATATATCCTCTTTTAGAATATTGCGAATTATTGCACATCACTTTTTCATAGAGCGACAATCCATAAAAGAATTCAGGTAGCCATCGGATAATGACCATAGTAAACCTGATCTTAGCCAGCACATAGTGGTACAGTACTTCGTGCTAATTTATTAACATCGTTAAACTGATCGAGCATATATCAGTCAGTTGTATGACAATCAAAACCTGTATTTTAAACTTTTTTTAGAAAAAGATATTGAAAATTTTTATCAATTTAGTTATAAACACATTTTGTTTGATTAACAACAAACACATTATGATTATATAGAAAAAGAAGCCTGTGAAAATTGATGTGATGTGCCCCATTTGTAGTACATGTTGACTCTTGTAACAATGGCTTGGTATTAATTTTGAAGGCCACACACTTAATTTTCATTAGATTCTCTTCCAACAGTAACCCATTGATTGACTAATACGTACAGAATAAAGGCTCACCATACAGTACTGTACACAGTATGATGGCAAATGAAATGTGAAAGAAGTTTTGAACGTAAAGGAATTTTTTCATCCTTTCTTGCACAAATACTATACTGTACAAGAGTACTAAAATAAGGACTTAAAAAACTAATACTGTACAGTAGAGTAGTGTACTGTACTAACAAAACACAAAGATTTTTAATTAGAATTATCAAATGGTGTACAATATTAGTTAAATGCCATAAGCATGAAGCTACAGGTAGTACTGTACGTAATTGTATTTTACAAGATCACACATTCTCATACTGGGTACCGTACATATTATTTTTGTTGAATTTGTCCACTAAAATAGGTAACACAATAATAATTAGATTTATTTGTTAAGCTAGATGACATATTTCTGAAAATTGTATATTAGTTATTGAGTGTATTTAATTTTTTTCTAGTGACATTGATGAGAAAGTGAAAAGTGTTGGAGGTTTTGGGATTGAAGAAGTAGTGAGTGGAGTGGTCCGGTGCATTCGGACTATTAATAGTGACTGTGAATTACCCACGTCTCTGCCACAAAACATGGCCCAGCGCTTCAGAGTCGCAGCTTCAATTGCACAGGCAGTGAAGGTAATGAATTTCTTTCTGTTGCTTATACAAGGTGATTATTTTCGTTATTATTCAAGAACCCTAAATAATTCCCATACACTAAATGCTTTACCGTATCAGTTAGGAACCTATTACTTTGTTTAAATGTTGCTAAATGTTACAGAAAGACATGACATTATCGTGAGAGGTATAATTACATGACCCGTGAATGGTGTTTAACAGTTTTCACTCGGTCACATCATGGTGCTCACTGTGTTGGTTGTGTTTTGGGTTGTGTTGTGTTTATGTTGTCTATCAGTGGCATTTAAGAGTTTTCACTCTGTCACACCATGGCACTCATATCACAAACACAGCACACCCAAAAAGACAACAAACACAGTGAGGGCCATGGTGTGACTGAGTGAAAACCATTAAACTCCACTGATGGGTCACTTTTTCTGTAACATAAGGCAACATTTATGGAAAATATTAGGTTTCTGATATAGTTTTTGGTGCACTGTACAGTACAGTGTGGCAATTATTTCGGGCTCTTGAATAAAATAATCACCCTGTACAGTACAGTGCTTGCAACTGTTTAATAAATGGATTATTGAGGAGGATGGTGTCAAAATCCAATACAGGACTGTACTATACTGTATTTATCAATGGTAAATATCATCGGTAAGTTTTGTTCATTGCAATAATTTGCTGTGAATTTACTTAAAATACTTTTCATGTTGTTTAAATGTTCATTAGTAGTACGGTAAATCATTTTTTTGAGGGAGAGCAAAAGTAGAAGTCTGTCATAAAAGTTTCAGGCACAAGGTCACCCTGCCGGTGTGACCCTGAAGGCTGAACGGAATAAGACAGTTAAAAGATTGAAACTTCTGCAGAATCTGATGATGAGTTGGCATGAATGATGGTAAGTTTTGATGAAGAGTGGATGATAAAAATGTTAAAGGTACTGCATAAGCTAACTGGAAGTGAGAGTTGGTATTAATTATTTAGTCTGATGAGTTCAATAACCCCTTTTGGAGATAATAGACAATCAAGTCTGAATAGTCTTTTTCTTTTCCAATTCTTAGATTTTTGTGTACAAATTTGTCAAGTCATTTTAAAAGTCCAAGATTTTGAAATTGAGAATGGGGGACTTGGAACTAAGACACTGGATTGAAATACTGTTCAGGGGGCCCCCCAAGTTCGCGGATTTTTACTTTGCAGTTCTTGGTTATTCGCGGATGACACCCTGGATGTACCCAAGAATGTCTGTGGGTAGTTTTAAAGTTGCCGGCATTTTCACAGCTGGGACAGGGAGCCATTCGTTCTAGAGACAGTAATTTCCTTTACCTGAATTGTAAATATATGTGTGTGTGTGTGTGTAGACACACACACACACAAAACACATACAAATAAATAATAATAGGAAAATCCTCTTATAAATAATCAGAAACAAATTTATTAAAAATGTGAGTCTGCCCCCATATCCGTTCTCTATCACAGTACAGTACAGCGTACTGTACTTTATTAATAGAGCATGGGTGGAGGGTAGATTGTCACATTTTTTATATATTCGTTTCAGATTATTTGTGAAAGGATTTTCCAATTATTATTTATTTGTATGTGTTTTGTGTGTGTGTGTGTGTGTGTGTGTGTGTCTACACACACACACACATATACAATACTACACGCAAAATAAATAATTGTCCTAAGGGCAAACACATAAAAGGAATAGTATACATGTACGTACATTATTTCTTAGTACCTGTACACAAATTGTATTTTTATTTTATTTTCAACACAAGTTCAATGTTCCTCCTTCAAAGATTGCCATGATTACATTTAATTTTTGATTTAATGAATTTCAATAGGAAGAAACAATTGACAGCATTAATTTTCCTGTTATCATGACTTCCATGCAGTCCTTTCTTTCAGGATGTTGGATATCCTGGTGATGTTGGCTACCAGTCATTGCTCTACCCAAATGAAACTGACTTGAGGAAAATATTTATGTTTCTGATAGAGAAACTGCCCAAGGACACAGCTGCGGTCTCTGATGAGCCTCTCAGTAAGAGCATGATTATAAATCAATACTTTATTGTGTGTGTGTTAGATGGACAGTATTGGTCATACTTTACATATTAGTGAGTGAAAGCTGAAAAGTTTGGTCATTGGATATATGACCTTAAGATTGCTTAATAATACATTCTTATTTAAGTAAATGTTTTTCAGAGTTAATGGTCAGCAAAGACATTAGTATTCGCATTTTGCCTCCAGATCTGTTTCAGGTGGATTTTATCCATTGATGATCATTACCCTAAAATACAAGGCAGTGCTTTACTGAACAGTACAAAGATTCCCAGATTTATGAAAGAGCTCCATTCAAGAAAAACCTTTTGCAAATTTATTTTTCATAAATTAAAACACATTTTCCCATAGACTCCCATTGTAAAAGCTGAGATATGAGTCTAAAGAAAATGCAGCCATAAATTGTCTTAAAATGATTATAAGTCAAAGATAAACATATGAGTGAAATATATGCAGCATAGTACACTATAGAAATAATTTTACACTCCTGTATACCAGTACCTTTACTTTCGGGTAAAATAGATTTGAAACAAAGCGAACAGTATGAAATGCTAGGATTTAAAAAAAAAATATATATATATATATATATATAAAAGGTGTTATTTTATGTACATCCCTTATAGTAGATTTATATACTGTATCTTATTACAGACAAGGCTGCACTTATTCATCAAGAAGCAAGAAGGAAACTATGTGCATCACTCACCCAGTCCTGGATACCTGCCCACTGTAGACATGTCGCTCGCAGTTATGCTACTCGGGCCTCTGTGACAAACCATGGCACTTACCACACACGACAGTTTATGTCTAAACCTTACTCATCAGTAGAGAGTCCATCAAAAGTATCTCCAGGTATGTTACTTGAGTAAATACTTGTTTAACACCACTAGTAACAGGTATCCCCCAAAAAATAGAATTTTGTTCTCATCTACATATGGTAAATTTAGTGCTACTTTATTATCAATAACTTTTTAATGTAATTCTTTATAATGCATATTTGAATTTGAATTGATGTAGGCAGAACCTAATTTATGAAGAGGGTTCCATTCCAGACAAGCTCTCATAAATCGATGCAAATTTTCCAGTAGACTCTTATTATAAAATCTGATTCCTTAGAAAAAAAATCCACAAATTGTCTTAAAATTCCACAAAATGTTTCAAAAAATTTTATAAGAATTTTCAGTGAACTCAATGATTGAAAGAATTTAAACATAATTAGTGGAATGTGTGCAATAGGGTACAGTAAGCCTCTATTTGCACTATCCCAATCTACAGTAATCTGCATTCAGACAACTTCCTTATTTGCCATGTAAACAAACTCTCATTAACGATATTAATTATCCCACCAACTCGGCATATGGAACGTATCACTCACTTTATTTGTCAGCTGAGGTATCATCTACCCTGATGCTGCTTCATGGCCATCTGGTGAACTACAAGCCAGGCATTGTTTCTTCTTGGTTATATGTGTGTAAGAAATGGAGCTCAATGTTTATCGGTAATCATCTCTTTTATTTTTATTTATTTATTTTTTACATTACCGTGAGAGGAGATTACTAAGTTTACATTGTTCTCTGTTTTGACTGTAACCTCCCGTTGAGCGACTGTGGGATAATGAGACCCTTGCAAATAGGACTCGATTGTTCTTTATTCGGTCAAAACCTGGAAAGTACAAATTACATATGTTACATATGAGATAATTAATTCACTCGTACATTCTTTCACTATTAACAACTACATATGATATATTTGAGTAGAGTGGGTTGTTAAACCATATAAGAACTTTTGTGTTTCGGGTCTAATATAGGACTTATTAGCTTCCTGACTTGTTAACTCACTGGACGGCTAGAAACTATCTTCTGAACCCCACAGGGAGCGAGTTACTTAGCCCCGAGGCGAGGGCCATCTGTTTCACATTTAACACCTCGACAAAGTTCATTGTAAACACTCCCTCTGTCTCTCTTCTGTCTCCCTTTCTCTCTCTATCCCTCTCTCTCTCTTCTAGTTTATCCTACTGTGGCAGTAACACTCCCCCTGACCCCTGCCTCTTGCACTCATATTATAACTCATTCATGATATAATCGGGATCAGCATCAGGTGAGGTCATCAGAGATGCCACAGACCCGAAGGCAGTCCCAGTAGATGAATATAAAAAATGTTTTTCACCCTCCAAATTTTGATATATTGAGATAAAATTTATTCATAACTGATAGAAAATAAGTTTATTGGTGAAAGAACATTTTGTTTCCATATACAGTACATTCAAAGATTGTTAGTTATCTACAAGTGTTAAATATTCCCGGCTGATTGTGAGCGTGCAGCCATGCATAAACAACACCGCGCCACTATATACTATATATTCAAGGATGAGTAACAGAAATGAAGTAAAGCAGAATGTAATAATATTAACGTTTTAAAACATTTAATCATTTACAAAAAAAAAAAAAATTGTGAAATGCTGATGAGGCTACAGAAAGAATGTGATTAGGTTAGGTTTGGAATTCTTGTCTAAGTAGCCACTTGCTAAAAGGTAAGGCCATATTATAGGATGGATGAAAATGTGCCTTTTCTTGTACTGTACAACTTTGCCATTCTCTTGAATAAGGCTAACAAGAGCACTACACTGTTTAAAAGAGAGCAGTACATTCCATTCATGGCTATTCATATTTTCTATGCCTTCATGCTGTATATTATTGTGTTAGCTGACTTGCTGTACTTCAACCATCAGTTATCCCAGTGTGGTCAACACCATAAAATATAACATTCAAAACATCTCACAAACACCACACAAAAATAATTTCTATATCCCATAGATATCCTCTTTACACTTTTATGTTTGTTTGGCCATATGATGTGAATTATTTTTAGTGTTGGGATACTCAGTGCCTGGGTTGTGGTGACTTTTTGCCATCCAGTCAATTTGGAAATGTCAGTAGCCCTGCCTGGTTCATTGGGATCCCGAGCCATTGTATTGTCCGAAGCACTTTCTTGAATGACCTCGTCTCACACAAGCGTATGGGGCCCATTGGCAGGACTCACCATCAGGCATGACGACTGTGAATACGGCCCTTGGTGTGGCGATCTCACTGGCATTGTTTACCGCATATGGTGTGGCGATCACGCCGAAATGGTTAATTTGCCAGGGTCAGGTTGGTAAATTATTCTTAACATTTTAATTGTATTTTGCAGGATTAAGAACCTACTATGAGAATTATTCAAGAAGGATAACTAAGATGGTTGGCTACGAATATTTGATAGCAACACTCCTTAACTCGCATGCCATTCAACTTCAAAGAGACCAAATTCTTCCTAAAAATACTGAAGAGGAGGTATAAAATGATTGTTTTTTTTTCATTAATTTTAATGCTGAGCTGCAGTTCTAGGTATAATAAGGTTTCATAATAGATTAATCTCAGACATAATCATGGAATGTATTTGTTGAATTCAGTTTTAGTAAAAATAGATGTATAGTTTAAGAAAGGAAAAATACGAGAAATGCTGCAAGGAATTGTATATTTATCTGTACAAGAAAGTAATATTACAGAGGGTTTCAGGAAGTTGGCATAAACATGTTAATAAATACAGAAATCTTGTTTTGACATATCTACATACAGTACTAAATGTGACTAGCATCCAACACAATGTTATAATTAATTAGAATTACTAAAATATCTTATGTACAATCTTGAGATTTTAATATTAATGATGATATTGTCAATATAGTAGCCCGTATTTCAGTCATTACAGAATATTTATGATATATGAAATTTCAGGGAAAATCAGAGGCTCACACGCTAGAACCTCTGGTTACTGAAGATGTGCAGCTGAACCCTCTTGATGTGCCATTGTCTGGATGGTCTCCTCTTTCCTCTTTTGAAACTGCCCAACACATGATTGATATTAAAGTAAGATGATATAACATTTGCTTAAATATAATATAGTACATTATACAATTTCTACAAATGTGATTTCTATAGGTTTTTTTAAATTAGTAGTTATTCCAGTCCTTGTATTGTAATTTAATTATTATATGAACTTATATATTAGACTGGTCAGTCTTGCCATGCTATTTGCTTTGAACTGCTTAGGTGAACATGCTACATTAATAATTTTATCAACTTAGAATGTCAGATTTTTATTTCAGAATAAGTACTTATGTAATCTTTTAATTATTTCAGGAATCTGAAAGGGAGGTAAATCTGGGAACAGATGTGTCAGCACCAGAAGCTGGTGTAACCACAGAAGAGCAAATTAGGTTGAAGCGGGAAGAACAGTTATCTCGGCTTCAGACTGAAATTGGCAATGTCACAAACAAAACTGAAGAATGTACACAGGGAATTCAGGATGCTGTAGATGCACTGGCTAAGGTAAGCTTACACATTAAAAGATGTGTCTTCTCAATATCTGTTGCAACAGTGGCCTATGACATAGGCCACTGTTGCAACAGATATTGAGAAGACACATAGGCCCAATGTGAACCTTCCCTTAAGCTTTTCTTATTTTTAATTTCTTAAGCAAGTTTGGCTTTAAAACGAAGTTTTTAATAAATTATTCTTCTGGTCACTGAAAATAGAAGATAAAATCATTTTATCAATATATTATATTACATTACAGTAAAGGATTTCAAAGGAAATGTTCTGAAAGTTATACAGTACCCCCAAAATTGTGTGCCTGAGTTTTTATGTTACTTCTTCTTGTGTATAGTATAATCTTGACATATCACAAGAGTGAGACCGTGAATTGTTGTACAATATCAAATCCTTTTTATCTTTTTATATACTGGCATTTCATTGGGACTGCACTTTTTCTAACTTCAACACAAATTCCATCATTTCAGAACACATTTTAACACTGTAACCCACATTTAGTCTGAACTTAGCAAAAAATAAAATACATATACCTGTACTGTACACTGTGATGTTTTAGTTTTCATGGCTCACAGGATTGCCACGTGAAGCAGTGGCAAAAGGTTGACTCAGATGTTTTGACTGTTCCCAGAGTTTGATTCAATGTGAGTAGAAAGAATGAAATGTTAAATGGACATGTTCAGCATTTCTTTTCCAGATAAAACTTTATCAGAAATCAAACCCTGTGAAAGCAAAACATCTCAAATTGTGGATAGGTACAGTACTGTAGTCTTATTGTTGGTACGTCACTGCCAAATTAAAACCATATGACTTGGCTGGGCCGTATAGTCTTGCTCTACATTGCAACGAGTGGCACTCTTCCTCAGTAACCTCCATGTCCTTCATTACATGTATAGTATTTCACTTATTCTGTTGAAAATATTTTAAGATATTTCTGAAAATTTTGTATACGTTATCAGAAAACCTAATTTTCAATAATCATGTGTGTAACACCCCCAATATGTCCCCATGGGAGATGACCAAGCTGCATGTGAAAAAAATTCCTGTTTATTCACAAGCCTACAATTTTCTTATATAAATATATCCAATAAATAAAAGATTTGTGATGTTAAATTGCAAAATAGAGAGAGAGAGAGAGAGAGAGAGAGAGAGAGAGAGATAGGTGTCCAGTTGCTAAGTACTTGACCAATTGCTACATGATCATATGCATTTATTGAGAGCTTTTGCATTGATTGTTTCAATAGAAGTTTTAATTTTGACTTTATTTCAGAGAATTATAGAAGTTGTGAAGTTAAAGTTATGTGTAGTATTGCTCCGGCATTTTCCTTTTTCAAAACACTAAACCACAAAGTTTTTCTTCAAGATTTATGCTTCTCTTAAGCTTATTTAGGTTTACTTTCTGCACTTTACTGTCTTCTTTCAATTTAATTTTTTCTGCATTTATTTAATTAAGTAATTCTTGTTGAATATTTATTTTTCACTTGAAATGAAGCAAAATACAGCAACTGAACCATGGTGCCTGACATTTGGGTGGAAGGTGTTGAATCTGAAAACATTGGATGGTGATGGCCAAAACAAATTTAAACTCTCTACATAGGCTGAAACTTCTCCCATTCTGGAGAGTGAAACCTGCCACAACTGCATTTTAATTTTACAAAATTGTACAGTACAGTACGCTACAAAATATATATATATATATATATATATATATATATATATATATATATATATATATATATATATATATACACATATATATATATATATATATATATATATATATATATATATATATATATATATATATATATACATACACAGTATATATATATATATATATCTTGATAAAATCACACGGGAAAAGGGAAACAACGGAGCATGTCTTGAATAAAGACGAAAGCTGAGGTGCTCTGTTGTTTCCCTTTTCCCGTGTGATTTTATCAAGATTTATCTTATCCACGTTTTCATTGTGTATCTACATGAAATATATATATATATCTATATACAGTGAGTTCTGCTATAATGCGTGTTTTGATAACGCGAATTTGCTCTAACGCGATTTATGAATTCGGAACAATATTTGTATAACGCGAACGCTTGTTTGCTATAACGCGATTTTTGCTTACTATTTCTCCAATTTTGTGGTATTAACTGTGAATATGGTAAAGAAGAATATCTCCAAAAAGCATTCTGATGATAGAATTCCCGGTGATTATCGTAAAAGAAAGGATATAACACTTGAAGAGAAGCTTGATGTTATCAACCTCAAAATCACCCTTCTCCCCATCAAGTTACATTCATATTTTTTCAAGGTAAAGTGTTAAATTTACTGTATGATTTCATTATTAGATATGAATGTAACATTTATTTAGACTGTGCTATCCTTTGTGTTAGGCTAACTACTAAATTTTTTCGATTTCGAGTAAACTGCACCTAACCCTATTTTCTCCATAAGCCCTGTTATTTCTATTTGCGATTTTCTATAACAGATATTTTACAAGAACACAATTATCGGCGTTATAGCAGAACTACCAATATATACATATATATATATATATATATATATATATATATATATATATATATATATATATATATATATATATATATATATATATATATATATATATATATATATATATATATATATATATATATATATATATATATATATATATATATATGAAACTTTAGTTTTAAAAAAATGTGTCCTGAGATGCCAATTGTGCAGTGTTCAAATTGTGGTGAATACGGCACTACTGCACTAACTTTTATTGTACTGTGTTTTATCATGTATTCTTCAGCTTACTGATGATCTTATAAAAGAAGAGCGGTTGAAGGAGGAGACTGTGACAGAACTCAAAATGAAACAGAGAACATCCAGTCTTTTGCCAGAATCAGCAGCAAATATTCAAAGGTTACAGGTGAGTTTTGAAACTAAAAATGATTTGGGTGTTTGCATATATAATGTAAAAAATAAATTAGAAAATGTGTTGCTCTTGATGATCACTCACACAGTATTTTTATTCTGGAACACAACCCCACTTTTACCATGTAAAATGTTATTTCCTTTGTTCAAGCTTTTATCAGAATACTTGTACAACACATTTGTAAAATGAGGGAAGGGAGTATTATATTGCTACTGAAATTATTATAAAAATAATTATTTTTGAATTTTTTTTTTTTGCTTTTATCTTTTAACAAATTATTAACTGGCCATATACTTTTATTTAAGGGTGCACTGAAGAACAGTGAAGAGAAAATGGTGCGCCTTCAGCAACAGTGGCAAGCCCATAAAAAACCGCTAGAAGAACAACTGTCTCAGCTGACTCTTGAAGCATCCAACAAGAAGGTACATTATAAATTAACAATCTCTTTATTTAAGAACTCAGCAAACGAAAGATTGTATTTTGGTAAACAACACACCAGAACCCTAATGTGTAACTTAATCCTAAGGCAACTTTCATTGACTTATTTTAAACCATCTCATTTGTAATGTGATATGGTAATAAGATTGATTATTTGGGACTATATTCTGGGTTTATGAGTCAGTTTTCTTTTAACCTTATATCTGTTAGTAAGCTTATCATCATATTCTGTACTGTATTTAGCTAAAATTTATTTAAGAGGTGATGCTTTTGTTACAGGTAAATAAAGAAGAGATTTTAGCTGAAATGTCGGAGCTACGAGATAAGATGAAGGCAATGGTCCAAGATGCATCCAGGAAGGAAACTGCCTTAGCACAACTCAAAGGTCAAGTTGAGAAGATGAATAAGGATATAAATAGGTACTGTACTGTACTGTACTGTATTCCAGCATATAGTGAGATGCAATGGCAATCAAGTATTGCCCTTATTATCCTTAAAATTACTTTGCCTTGGGATTGAACTCATACCTTATTGGGCTTTAGTGTTCAGTGCCCTTACACTCATTACATACTATACACATAGTATTACATAGTACAATATTTTCAAGCTGCATTGCCTTTGGAATGATAGCCAAAAATGAAATCTTAATCAAACCTGCTTGTTATAAGTGTGAGCAACAGAATAGTGTGGCAGTTTAGACCACTACATCTAAGATCTAATTCATAGTCACATTATAAATACAGTAAGGAGCAACTTGGGTGATACAAAATCTGAAAGTATTTAGGACATTTATTGTGTGTAGTTAAATTGGTGAATATGAATGACTAAGTAAAAGTCTGGAGTTGGTAGATATATTTTGGGAAAAGATATTTAATTCTCAAGGGAAGAGTGTAAGGACATGACATAGGATTTTAAAACTTAAAAAGGTACGAGTTTAATCCTATGGCAAAGAAATTTTGAAGTCAGTAAGGGCAATACTTGATTGCCCCCCTTGGTCAACAAATGTTATTCACGGGTTTGGCGATTTGCGGCCATTTTGAGAGCCTACGGTAGCCCCCGCGAATTTGATGGGCCTGCTGTATACAAGAGGCTGCAGGAGATGCGCAGTAGGTGAAAGTACTGTACTTTACCATCCAGAGGAGGATATCTGTTAGTCTATTCTTTTACAGAACAGGAGAACATAACCATGAAAGTAGTGATGGTGTACATGGTGATAAGATTGATATGTAATTAAAAAAACAAAACATTGTTATGAAGTAATCTTTATTCTGTGCCTTGTTGATTCTTGAGTTTTTCCAGATCTGTGTATACCAAGAGAATAATTGATATTAGTGCCAAGGTTCGTAAGCAAAAACAAGAAATTGACCGTGTGCTTGCAGACACTAGAACCATACAAAAAGAAATCAACATTTTATCTGGAAAACTGGAGCGAACCTTCACAGTGGTTGAAGGAACTGCTTATAAGGTACCTCATTATTATTATTATTATTATAGGGAGCAGACAGCATATTTGGAACTGATTTTTAGGAATGGACATACTGCTGATGAGTGATGTTTGGTTATATGAAGCAACAGTGATTAACAAGACAAAACTTTGGGACCTTGTTGTGTAAAGGGCGTATCATAGAAGGAACATGCCCATTATTATAACAGTATGGGTGAAGGGAGTCTGCCTGTGTTAATTTTAATAGCAGTCACCGTGTATACCAGGACAGGCTTTTAGGATTTAAAAACAATGTTATACTAGTTTATTATTACTACAGGTACTATTGACTTCATAGAACAAATTTACTATTATATCCAGCTAAATCTTTGCTCATTTGGCTCTAGAAAATGTAACTTTTTAGCTGGATGGGTTAAAAAATAATGTGGTTAGGCACATTATATGCCATACTTGAATTGGCTTTTGTTAGGAACTTTCATAATTGAATTACAAGAATTGTTTCCTAACTACTAGCTGGAGTACCTGTCTTTGCCTGGGTTTCTTTTTGACTAAGTAAAGTTAACCAGAATGTGTGCTGCCACAACACCCGGACATCATTCTCGTGCATCTTCATGCTAAATTTTGGCGCTGCCTTCAAAACTGTAGCTCTATATAACAAACATCCTCACTGTGCTGTATATATTAGACAGGCTGAGGTACCCAGTGTTGCATGGGTTTGTTTTTGAAGTAAAGTTAACTTTTATTGTACAAAATTTAATCGATTTGAGATAAAAAGGTTGAATTTGTTGCATTAGCATTGTAAATAAATTACCTACAAACAGTTTTATATATGTAATCATGTTATTTCATGTAAGTGCAATATGAACCTTATTCTCTGATAAAGTGTACATGTTAAGGAAAAAGAAATATAGAAGAAAAGTTGTGACAAAATTAATATTTTGCTCGGGAGAGGCATCAGGAGGCACTACACTATCACCACGTGGTGCAATCTCCTTGCACGTTTTATGTTTTCCCACCCCCCCCACACCCTCGCCATCAACACGAGGCATGGTTCAGAATTCTAACAACACTTGTGAATAAATAAAATCACTGATGTATGAGAAATCGGCACAAGCCGCAAGAAAATGCGTGAAAAACTTGGGTGAACGTTATATCCTGGGTCCTTTAAATACAGATGGGAGACTGGTGTGGTGACCTTGGAGTGCAGTCCACATAGCTGCCAGATCGCACTAATGCTATTTTGCATTGAAGATGCAAAAACAAAAATAAGCTTACTAAATTTGAGCTTTCTGTTAAAAATGTGGTGGTGCACAGGGGGACCCACTTTTAGGTGGGTGGGGACCAACCCCTATTTATATGTTTGTGAGCAATCTTGGGGGCCAGTTACAAGAGCAAACCAAATTTCAACTCCTTATCTTATTTATTTTAGTTAAACGTAACAAAAGTCGCAGAAAAATAGATGTAGTTTTAATGTGGGGGGTTCTTTTGGGGGGAGGGGAGAAGCTGACTACTGTGGCCAAAACTGTAGCTGTGCACTGCAAATGTCCATACAACAGTCACTGATTTATACATATAAAGGTAGATGGGCAAACAATCTGATTTTCGTAACTTTCTTCTGGGTTTTGAGACCATTAGCATACTGTACCAAGTAACTTTTCTGCCAACTCATCTAACTGATTTCACTTTCTGGAAATTAAAAAAAAATACTGGTATGATATGGTAAATTAACATGGTAAACAGAATATTCATTTGGTATACTGTATCTTGTACAGTATATAGACCACTGTTTATTAACGAATACTATCAACACAGAAGTCTGTTAAAAAGTAATTTAGTACTCAGTGTAGTAATGAATTTGAACCTGCACGATTCATTAGGTAGAATATATTTCCTGTATAAATATAGATACAAAACTTGTTTATATTTGCAGGAGGCGGCTAACAACGAACGCGTGCGTCAAGTTTACCGAGCAGTGGCAGCTGTGCACGAAGGCTGTGGTGAACTGGTGGATATTGTACGTGATACTGGGACTGTGCAGAGAGAAATAGCTGATTTAAGAGAACAGGTAAGTGTAATAGCTTTGAGATGTTTCTAATAAATTTTCAGCTATCATCAATCAACTATTTCTTTGTTTAACAAAGTATGAAGGATGTTGGTAATATTATTTATAAAATGTTTTATTTTACTGTATTTTGTACATGTAGTTGAATATTCTCCATAGAGTTGTGAAAAGAGTAGTTAAATGTACAGTAGGTCCTGGGGGGGGGGTGTGTCCATTTTTACTTGCATACAAAGAAATGTATATTCCCTTTGTGTTAGCCCTAAGGACAATTATTTCTTTTACCTGTATTGTGTGTGGATATATATACTGTATATATATATATATATATATATATATATATATATATATATATATATATATATATATATATAATATATATATATATATATATATATATATATATATATATATATATATATATATATATATATATATATATATATATATATATATATATATATATATATATATATATATATATATATATATATATATATATATATATATATATATATATATATATATATATATATATATATATATATATATATATATATATATATATATGCAAGTAAATCACTGTAGGTGCACGTGATCTAGGTATATGCTGATAACCACAAGGAAAGAAGAAAACACGAAGTTCCCAAGCGCTTTCATGTAATTCACATCTTCAGGGGTTGAGTACAGACTAAAGAGAAGTACAAAACAAGGTGTATATTTACAGAGGAGGGTGAGATCAGGTCCACAATGGTCAAGGATTAGGTAATGACCCTACTAATCTTTAAATAGCACCGCAATGGTCGGTAGTCAGGTCAGAGGGTAAGGTGACCCAACCTTCTCACCTGGTTACAAATCTTCTTAATTACAAAATTGTCCAGTTTGTACATGCCATTACTCAAATTCATGTTGAATGCTTCAGTATGTTTAATGAGACTAGATTTTATGATGTTCCTACTATCAATTGAATTACCCATGACCATAAGAATATCTTAATATTACCATTTCACAAAAATTTCTCACACATTCCTTTACAACTAAAAACCTGGAACGTCAATGTGGCATTTAAAAACTCATGCACTGTTAAACAAATGTTAATCAAGAACTCCCCCAACAACACAATTGGTTGCATTTATAAAGTTCCTTGCAAGGAATGTAATATGTTTTACTTAGGCCAGACAGATAAAGATCTTGTAACTAGACTTAAACAACATAAATATAGTGTTAGGACAGGCCAGGAATCCAATGTTCTGTTTGTTCATTTGAGGGATAACAAGCATTGCATTGACTGGGATAATGCCTCCTCAATATTACCTTGTAATTCATTTGATAGTAGGAACATCATTGCACTCTGTTTTGGTGACTGTAAAGTGCTTTGCCTCTGTTATGAACATGATGTGAGCCCTGTTGATCGCTATCATTGTTTTTACATTATCGGTTGCTCTATTTTTGTGACAAGTACTATTGCTCTGTTTTTCTGACTGAAGTGAGCAGTTTAACTTTGAAAATGTCTGGGAAGGCCAAGGCACCCAAGAAAACCATGTTTCTGGGAATGAAGATTGACATTGTGAAGCTGTGTGGGAGTCAGAGTGCTGACTCCACTACACCTTCCAGAGTTCCCTTAACCTCGAAGGAAACATGTGATGATAACCAGTTCATTATACACTCGCAGTAAAGGGCACAGAGCCTGTTGCACCCTTCCTGGATGTCAGGTCACTATGCTAACCCTCTGTTCAACTCACAGAGTGCATCTGACAATGGAACAGTTTGATTCGAATGAATTCTCATCCAAAAGAGATGGGAAGAATATTAATATGAATATCGACCAATGTTAGTGCTGATGGATGATGAAGATGTGTTAATATCCTGTTTACAAAAAGAAAACCATTGGTCGTTTTCGGTCTTTGAGCCCAACATATATATATATTTATATACTGTACAGGTATTGCATATATAAACACACACACACTATATGCATCCATATATATACTTTAAATGAAATATAAAAGAATTTTATGAATAGACTTGGGCCCCATCCCTGCTGGGTGAGCTACTGCATTATACAGGTGTAGGTGTTCCAAAATCTAAAAATATACCAAATCCGAGACCCTTTCAGCCCCAAGCATTTTGGATAAAGGATTCCCAATCTGTATACAGTAGTTGCTCTACTTTTTTTGCATAAAAATTTTATCATAAAAACTAAAACTATGCTCAAGTATATGGAAACCATTATTGGGTTATTAGTTTTATTCCAGGGTATGTACAGGTGTAGTTATTACTGTGGGTAAACTCCAAAACCCTTCTCGATTTTTTCCAGGTTGATCTTGAGAAGAGCAAAAAAGTGGAGGAGAATTTGACACAACTTAAGACTGATCTGAATCAAGTGAAAAAAGAGAATGCCAGCCTAAAGCAGCAACTGTTATAAGAACCTCTTTTATCTTAAATATTGATTAAATTATCAATCTACTACAATATATGTCTTACTGTACATTTGAAAAGACATTGTGATAAATGGAGATGTTCCATCTTACAGTAAATATTCCTTGATTTCTTTTGTTAGATGTGATTACTTGAGTGCATGATGTCCTGTATGCCATCAGGCAAATTTTAAGCAAGTTTTAAGGCTGGCTGCCCTTCGTATCACTAACTCACTTTTAGAGTGGGAACTTGACATATGCAAGACTTACAAGCATCTTCTTAGCTAGCAGGCTGGGTTGCAACTCTGGGGGTGATAATACTACCAGCTTACCTGTCAGTAGTTCAAGCATTCTTTATTCTTAAACATTTCTTCTCATAAAGTTGAATTTCTGAACAAACTGCAATAAACTCTCATTACGCACAGGGGTTGCATCCATGCAGAACCCAGCATATAGGATAACTTTTGCACACAGTGAAATTAAATTTGTGATAATTTGGGAGAAATAATAAAAAAGTAAATATTGCACAAACATGTACTTGAAATAATAAATTACAGGGTTTTTGTATTCGCCATTTCACCAGTCCAGATTTTACAATACTGTACTTGGGTGTACACCTGAGTGTGCCTCTGCAAGGTGGAATGGTGTTGAAGTTCACTCCACTGCCTTCATAGTGCAGATCATTGACTCTTAACATTGTAATGTGCAATATGTGCTGTTGATTTGCCTATCCATCGTCCATGGTGTCATATTGATTCATAGTGTTTTTTTGGTTTTTTTAGTGTGTACATCAAAATAAACAAAACTCTGTCAAAGTTTTGTGATACCTTAAGTCATTCCATTCCATTGTAATCATTAAATTATCTCTTGATACTTTTTCCAGGATCTGTGTTGTGTATGGGATAATAGCTGAGGTTTGTGATTACCAACATTTGGGGTTTGTGCACTAATACCGGTATATAAAAATTCAGGGCATATTGATAACACCTTTATGAAAACTTTAATTTATTATATGATAGCAGTTAAGGTGCTCTGTTGTAGTTTCAGTAACTTAAGAATATAATTCCATGAAGCATCTTTTTGGGGTCAATTGTTACTGCCAGTAGTAAAGAAGTAATACTTAATATGATTTCTTTACTACTGTACTTTGTATTTGTCAATCAGTTTAAGTGAATATTTGAGTGTATATAAAAAAAGTGATACTGTATTGCACTTGCTGTGCATTGTCAAGTCTCCCATTAAGGAAATGTTCTGATTATAATACTTATAAAGGGTAATTATGAATGTATGTTTGTTTCTGTAATTAATAAAGATTGGACACCAGCTGCTTAGTCTCAGAGGAAAATTTTCCATTTTCTATATTGAGAAAATATTAAATTTTCTGTGGTGAGAAAATTTCCAAATTTGTATGATGAGAAATTTCACTTTTTATATGATGAAAAAATCTCCCATTTTCTATGATGATAACATTTCCCATTTTCTGATAAGTTTTTCCAATTTCTATTATAAGTTCCCGATTAATTATTTGTGAGACGATTTTCCCATTATTATTTATTTGTATGTGTTTTGTGTGTGTCTACACACACACACATAATTGTTCTATGAATTTATTTTATTTTTTCCACCTCTTGGCTCATTCCAATCCTCTAACCATACCAGTTAATGGTGTGGTCTGTTTCATTAAAAATAATATAGTCAAATGAGGAAGACTTCAAGAAGACGTACTCGAAGGAGGAGGCAGAGGAAGAATGTGTTGGGGAACGAGGGAGAACGTCGTGTTGCTCCCTCGTGGCCAAGGATCTACGACCACCCAAATTTCCTTCGGTCAGCATGCCTGGCTCTCCCTTCGTCGGGATGTGAGCCAACAACAGCAGCTGTAACTCACCTTCTGGCACTATCGCAACATCTACTGTGTCATGTCCCTCCTGGCCCTCAAACATGACCTGATTTTCCTCTATGGCCCCTAACTTGATCTGGTCATTCTCTAGGGCTTTAAGCTTGACCTGATTGCTCACTGTGGCTGCAACCTGCACTTTGTCATTCCTTGGAGCCTCAAACCTGATTTGATTATCTCGAAGAACCTCGTGTTTAACCTCTTTGTCCCAAAACACCGGCACAAACAGGAAGTTAGGTTGGTCAGCCGCCACAAATCCAAAGATGTCGGAAGATGGTCCAGACGGTGGCACCGTTAGTGGTGAACCTGGAAGGTCATAGGTAGTGTTGGCAGCAGCAGCCGAGAACACACACATCCTCCTTGTCTGGTAGAGAACCATGAATTAGTTATTATTTGTAAGTCACCTAAAAGAATGAGATTTTTATACACTGTCTTCCATTTACATATATCTCAAAAGATGACCTGAATGTATGTATGTATGTATGTATGTGTGTATGTGTATGTGTGTGTGTGTGTGTGTGTGTGTATGTATGTGTGTGTATATATATATATATATATATATATATATATATATATATATATATATATATATATATATATATATATATATATATATATATATATATATATATATATATATATATAAAACAGGTTGACCGGCCTAAGGGCCACCTAGGCGTGAATTTGTTTAAGATGTAGAAACTGTCGCCAACACAACAACCACACCTTAATTTAATGAGTTGCATGACCCCCCACCACACTCACCACTTCACTCATTACTAGCACTACACCATACTAAACCTACCACAAGCACTACACCGCACTACACTCTACACTCACCAGTGGCACTACACCCACCAACAGCACTCCACCACACTACACCAGCACCCACACCACTCTACACTCTGCCACCACCAGCACCACACACACCACCAGCACACCCACCAGCACTACACCACACTACACTCTCCTCACCAGCACACCCACACTACACACAATCACCACCAGCACTACACCACACTACACTCACCACCAGCTTCCACACTCACAGTGGCACTACACCCAACACCACACCCACCAGCACTACACTCACCACCACACCACATTCTACACCAGCACTACACTCACCACCACACCACATTCTACACCAGCACTACACTCACCACCAGCACCACACACTACAGCCACCACCAGCATTACACCACAGTACACTCGCCACCAGCACTACACCACACTACACTCACCAGTGGCACTACACCCACCACCAGCACCACACACTACACCAGCACCACACCACACCAGCACCACACATTACGCCAAACACTACTCACCACCATCACCACACTCTACACCAGCACCATACCACACCCTACACCCACACCAGCATTACACTATACCACACTACACCAGCACTACACTCACCACCAGCACCACAACCAGGCACCAGATGACAGGGAGTCTCGCCATGGTGCAGCTCGACTGATACTGATCAGAGTTTCCGGGTCGGTTCAAGTGGTTCAACGAAATTATTCCATTAACCTCCAGCTTAATTTACCTTCCATTCAGTTACATTTGGGTAATTATATTTGACGGTAATTGTCACTTAATTACACTTGGGAACTAATATATGATGATAGAGGAGTTATCTATTACTGTACTGTAGTAATATTTGCACAGAATGTTCCTAACAAAATGTACATTGCATATATTAATGAATATTTTACTTATAATGTAAAAATTACTGACACTTTCTTATGGTAAAAATTGTCTTGTAAGATGTGCAGTGAAAGTAAAGTGTTTAGGAACATGTATTGTGTACAATATATATATATATATATATATATATATATATATATATATATATATATATATATATATATATATATATATGTAACCCTGAAAGAAAATCCAGGTTCCATTATGGTGAATTCACATCTTCAGGGGTGAGTACAGACTAGAGAAGTACAAACAAAGGTATGCATGTATATATATATATATATATATATATATATATATATATATATATATATATATATATATATATATATACACCGTATACAGAGGAGAGTGAGATCAAGTCCACAATGGTCAGGTATTAGGTAATGACCCCTACTAATCTTCAAAAAGCACCCCAGCAGTCGGTAGTCAGGTCAGAGGGTAAGCTGACCCAACCTTCTCACCTGGTTACAAATCATCTTAATTACGAAATTATCCAGTTTGTATATATATATATATATATATATATATAGGCAAGTAAATCACTGTAGGTGCTGTAGTGGATTTCTCCCCTACAACGCTGTTTGTCGCTGAGTAGCCGACCCCACCAATTCCCCAGTGTTTGCCTCGTGGTCGAGGTCATCCAGTGCCGCCATACATCACGGAGCGGGGGTCAACTACTAAGCCACGCCTACCCCCGCTATTTAAGACCTGACCTCGTGGTGACCTGTCCTCTTTCTACCTACAGCCGCAGCCAGCAACACATCCTCCTCCGCCGCTGCCTGGCGGTCCTCTCTCCCGCCGGCGAGCATGGCGACGCACAAGCTGTCCTTCTCTCAGCATCCTCACCTACCAGCTCTCTCTACATCACGCTTGCCATGCTGCCTTCCCCAGACCAAGCTGCATTGTACATCAATACAACATGTATATAGAGAGCACATTGTGAGTTTCCTTTCTCCATCCCATCCTGAGTGTGAACCAAACAACCTGAACCCCACAATGCGCAGTCCACATATATACTGTAACCACAAGGAAAAAAAACACAAGTTCCCAAAGCGCTTTCGTGTAATTTACATCTTGAGGGCAGTACAAATAAAGTAGGGGCCACATAACAAGGCATAGTACTTTATTTTTGCAAGTAGATTATCATAAAACGGGAAATTTGTATCATAAAAATGGGATATCTACTTTCCCGAAAAGTAGATAGATTTTCTACTTTTCGGGAAAGTAGATTATCCACTTTTCGGGAAGTAGATTTTCGAATTTGAAATATTACGTAATTTGCAGAAGTAGATTATCATAGAAAACGGAAATTTGTATCATAAAAATGGAAATATCTACTTTCCGGGAAAGTTGGTTATCTACTTTCCCGAAAAGTAGATAGATTCTACTTTTCGGGAAATTAATTATCGACTTCGGGGAAGCAGATTTTCGAATTTGAAATATTACGTAATTTTGCGAAGTAGATTATCATAGAAACAGAAATTTGTATCATAAAAAATGGGAAATATCTACTTTCCGGGAAAGTTGGTTATCTACTTTCTCAAAAGTAGATAGATTTTCTACTTTTCGGGAAAGTAGATTATCGACTTTTCGAAGTAGATTTTCGAATTTTGGGAAAATATTACCTAATTTTGCGAAGTAGATTATCATAGAAAACGGGAAATTTGTATCATAAAAACGGGAAATATCTACTTTCCGGGAAAAGTTGGTTATCTACCGAAAGTAGATAGATTTTCTACTTTTCGGGAAAGTAGATTATCCACTTTTCGGGAAGTAGATTTTTCGGATTTCGGGGAAGCAGATTTTCGAATTTGGGAAATATTACGTAATTTTGCGAAGTAGATTATCATAGAAAACCTTGAAATTTGTATAATAATAAAAAATGGGAAATATCTACTTTCGGGAAAGTTGGTTATCTACTTTCCCAAAAGTGAATAGATTTTCTACTTTTCGGAAAATGAATTACATCAAACTTTCGCGAGTAGATTTTCGAATTTGGGGAAAATATTACCTAATTTTTGCGAAGTAGATTATCTTTGAAACGGGAAATTTGTATCATAAAACAGAAATATCTACTTTCAGGAAAGTTGGTTATCTACTTTCCCGAAAAGTAGATAGATTTTCACTGGGAAAGTAGATTATCGACTTTCCGGGAAGTAGATTTTTCGAATTTTGGGGAAATATTGTAATTTTGCTGAAGTAGTTATCATAGAAACAGGAAATTTGTATCATAAATAGGAAATATCTACTTTCCGGAAAGTTGGTTATCTACTTTCCCGAAAAGTAGATGAATTTTCTACTTTCAGGAAAGTGATTCTCTTTTCGGGGAAATGGGTTTTTCGAGCAGGGAATATTACGTAATTTTCACCCAAAAAAGAATAGATTTTCTACTAAGGAAAAGTAGATTATCGACTTTTCACGATAGATTTTCCCAATTTTGGAAATATTACCTAATTTGCGAAGTAGATTATCACAAAACAGAAATTTTTATCATAAAAAACGAAATATCTACTTTCCGGGAAAGTTGTTTATCTACTTTCCCAAAAAGTAAATAATTTCTCACCAAAAATAAATTATCAATTTTCAAATCAGTTCCAATTTTGAAATATTACCTAATTTTTAGTAGATTATCCAAAGAAACAGGAAATTTGTATCATAAAAATGAAATATCTACTTTCCGGGAAAGTTGGTTATCTACTTTCCCGAAAATAAGCAATTCTCTTTTTAGGAATTAATTATCCACTTTCGGGAAATAGATTTTCGAATACAGGGAAATATTACCTAACTTTGCAAGTAGATTATCATAAAACAGGAAATTTGTATCACGTGATATCTTTCCGGGAAGTTGGTTATCTCTTTCCCGAAAAGTAGATAAATTTTACTTTTCGGGAAAGTAGATTATCGACTTTTCGGGAAGTAGATTTTCGAATTTGGAAATATTACCTAATTTTGCGAAGTAGATTTATAAAACGAGAAATTTGTATCTAAAAATGAAATATCTACTTTCGGGAAGTTGGTTATCTACTTTCCCGAAAAGTAGATAGATTTTCTACTTTTCGGAAGTAGATTATCCACTTTTCAAGTAAATTTTTCGAAATTTTAGAAATATTAATAATTTTGCAAAGTAGATTATCATAAACGGAAATTTGTATCATAAAAACGAAATATCTACTTTCCAGGAAAGGTTGGTTCTTTCGAAAAGTAGATGATTTTCTACTTTTTCGGGAAAGTAGATTATCGACTTTAGGAAGTAGATTTTCGGGCCTGAAATATTACCTAATTTTGCGAAATAGATTATCATAAAACAGGAAATTTGTATCATAAAAAAATGGGAAACTCACTTTCCGGGAAAGTTGGTTATCTACTTTCCAAAAAGTGAATGATTTTCGGGAAGTAGACTATCACTTTTTCGGGGAAGTAGATTTTCGAATTTTAGAAATATTCCTAATTTTGCGTAGATTATCATAGAAAACAGAAAATTGTATCATAAAAATTGGAAATATCTACTTTCCGGGAAAGTTGGTTATCTACTTTCGAAAAAGCTGAATAATTACTTTTTCGGAAAATGAATTATCGACTTTTCGAGAAGTAGATTTTCAGGT